>NW_027249539.1:0-139429 GCF_030848795.1 Temnothorax nylanderi | reverse complement strand
TTATCGAAATTTAACTTCACTAAGATGGAGGTTTACACATATAAGAAAACGTTGTTTTCTTTCTTTTAGTAAAGATCATTTGTGAAAATTGATCTACGAGACTGTTGGACAATGGAATCTTTCGAAATTCTGTGCGGCATCGCCGCCGTAATTTTCGCACTTTATTATTTCCTTACGTCAAATTATGACTTTTGGAAGTCACGTGGCGTTCGTGGTCCACGACCGATACCTGTATTTGGTAATCTTAAAAACGTTACGTTTAGTAAAATATCTGTGGGCTATTATTTGGCAGAATTATATAACGAGTACAAAGATGAAGCAGTGTTAGGGATATTTGCTGGAAAGATGCCAATTCTTATTGTAAAGGATCTGGATTTAATTAAAGATGTCCTTATCAAAGATTTCTCCACATTCGCTAACAGAGGAATACCCGTTTTCAACAAGGCGAGAATATTAAGCTATTATATTTAAATATATCCAAAGAATATATTAACAAAACACACATGTTGCATCTGTTTTAAAAAGATTCACGTATATAATAACCTACTTTTATAATTTTCATATAATAAGACTTATTAAAGAATGCGAGATGTATCTCCGAGAACTTACAAGTTTTTGTAAGTTAGTAGATCTTAATTTTAAGTTAATCGATTATAATTCTATCTTTATCACAGGCCGATCCGCTGTCGCAACATCTTTTCTCTTTGGAGCCGAAGAGATGGCGACCGTTGAGAATCAGACTGTCGCCTGTTTTTACATCCGGTAAACTGAAGGAGATGTTCTCCTTAATATCCGAATGTGCCGACCATCTTGTGGATTATATGGAAAAAGTAGTGAGCGAAAATAAACCTGTCGAATGTCACGAGTTGACGGCCAAATATACGACCGACGTTATCGGCAGCTGTGTCTTCGGAATCGAGATGAACGCTTTGTCGGACGAAGACAGTGAATTTCGCAAGATGGGAAGAAAAATATTCGAACCGACTTGGACAAATATATTACAAATAAGACTGAGACTAATGTTTCCGCGGCTTTACGAATTGTCCGCGTATGTCCTACCGCAATCGGAAGTCACCAAATTCTTCACACGCGTTGTCGTGGAGACCATGGACTACAGAGAAACGAATAATATTACTAGAAACGATTTCGTTGATATGTTACGTGAATTAAAGAAACATCCTGATAAATTGGACGATATTGGTATGTATGTTTATACATATATTACTTCTTTCTGTCATAAGACTATGTCTCACATGAAACTATACTGCAGTTTGTACGTGTCATTATACAATTATTTCAGATTAATTTTATAAATCACAATAAAATGAAGTTAACTTTTACTTTAATGACGATTATTTTCTTATTATTATTATATTTTGACAATAGTTTGTGTATCAATAACATTACATAACTTTAAAAATAATGAATTGTTAAGTGACTAACTAATCTAATTAAAAATTATATCTAATTATATCTAATTAAATTATTTATATTAATAAAAGAATTACTTTAGATTTGACAGATAGTTTAATAGCTGCTCAAGCGTTCGTATTTTTTATTGCTGGCTTTAAAACTTCGTCGACGACTATTAGTCATGCACTCTACGAGTTAGCGTTAAATCAAAAGATACAAGACAATTTACGTGAAGAAATTGAGGAGGTCTATATGAAATATAACGGAGATGTAATGTATGATAATATTAAAAAAATGAATTATTTAGATAAAGTTTTCAAAGGTATGTCGTTTGAAGAATAATATTCACCGATATTCTAATATGATCCCACTGCTAGTAAACTTCAATCTAATGGTAGTTTTTCAATATTCCCATAATTTGACACTATTCTTAATGCGTGCAGAAACATTACGAAAATATCCGCCAGCGACATTACTTAGGAGAGAATCTACGTCAAGTTATACTTTCAATGGTATCAACGTTAGTATACCGAAAAGTCAAAAAATATGGATTCCTGTTTATGGGATTCATCGAGATCCGAATATTTATCCAAAGCCAGATGTCTTCGATCCAGAAAGATTTAATGAGGAAGCTGTGCAAAGCAGGCACCCGATGGCTTATCTACCTTTCGGTGACGGGCCAAGGAATTGCATTGGTATAGTGAAATGATTTAAACTATTCCTTTTTATTTTTTTTTAACAGAAAAATATTTTTAATTTATTACATATTTTTCAATTAAAAGTATTTTTGAACGTTGGTCAGATTTACATCATAATCTTTTTTGTATTTTTAGGCACTCGTTTCGCTCTTTATCAAAGTAAAGTTGGGCTTATAAATATACTACGAAGTTACAAAGTTGAGACTTGCGAGAAAACTCCAATACCCTACGTACACAATCCTAAAGCATTGATATTATCACCAAAAGACGGATTGCATTTGAAAATAGTTAAAATTAATTGAACTTAATTTAAGCTTTTCCCTGACTCTCCATAGAGAGCATGCGTAATAAAATGTGGAAGAAAAATTATCAATTAAAACAGTGATAGGAGTCATTGTATCGGCTACTACAATATAATCCTTATTAATTTCTTGATATAGTTGTGCTCTAACATTTTATATTAAGTAATTAACAATTAGATAGCTTAATTTTAAGTTTATGCGGTTATTATTAAAATATGTATAACATATCTTAATAATACATAATCTCTTTAAATTGCTTTCTTCTTTTATTTTTGACGTAAATATGTCATTTACATTACATATTAAAAGTGTCATTAGATAGCTTAATTTTAAGTTTATGCTGTGATTATTAAGATATGATATACATATCTTAATAATCTTTTTAAATCATTTTCTTTTTTTATTTATGAGACAAACATACCATTTACATTACATATATATTGAAAATCTAAATGTCAAAAGTATTGCAGATCAAATATCAAACAATTACATTTCAAATATTTTTATAATTTATACATTTTTAAAATAAATCCATATAAATATGCATCATGATATATGAAATCATTGGACTATAAATAATCGGAAATAAGAAAGCCAAAATATAGACTAGGATGCGAAAATGTTGCAAAATGATTTTTTAAATTTATTTAATGAATTACTTCACATTATCTTAAACTTAAAATGTAATTCTCAATATTTGATTATATTATTAGCATGTATGTAAATCAAATATTTGTATATCATGTATGAATCAAATATTCATATTTGATTTGCATGTAATCTGATATACTTTATATAAATTTATATTCTAACTTACTTTAGTTTATATTTTATAAAATTCTTACATAATTTTTTAATCAGCATGAATATGTATAGTAAAATATAATAGTTTGAATAAAAAATATTGTTTTTCTTACAATTTTTATTTAATTTGACATTGAATATATTATTTGGCTTGGAACTCTTATAGAATAATGAGTTTTAATTTAATTTTCTCTTTTGTTTTATTTATTTCTGTGCATAAATATTATTTGCTTTGTCATATGTTTGTTGTCTACTATTTTGTTTGCGCTTGTCATTTACTATTTTTAATACAATATGTAACGTTAAAATTGATCTATTCAGCATATTGAATGGAATAGTTTTACATGCAACATAGTATCGAATGTTATCTAATTTTTTAAAATTCTAATTAGCTAGCTATTTGTACACATATATTAACGTAACTTACAAAAGGCAACAGCATAGCGAATTTTGAACAGTTCTTTCGTTGATAAAATGAAAGTGATACTTATAATATAACTGTTTTTTCGGATAGAAAAATTATTTATTTCTTTATGTGAATATAAAAATAGTCGACAGAGTATTATAACATGTAGGTATTGATATTTGGACAGTTGTTTCTCACTTTCCTTAAGTAAGTTATAAACCTTTAAAAGCGATAAAGATAATATAAGTTACAGGCTAAACTTCGACAAACTTTTTTATTACTTTGTTTCCTTTGTTGTTTAGCGATGACATCATATCTTCATTATTTGAAGCTCACGCGTATTCTTTATGCGCCTTATTACATTTGAAGCATTTAATATAACATTATTATACGTTATTAAGCATATATTTTGTTTGAATCTTATCAACTTTATAACTTTTTAAGATAGAAATTTATTTAATTAATAGGTCATTTTTTTGCTTTCTCTATTAGTTCAATAAAGATTATTCCTGATAATCGATCGACGTTCGGGTGGACAATGGGACCATTCGAAATTTTGTGCGGCATCGCCACCGTAATTTTCGCTCTTTATTACTTTTTTACGTCAACTTTCGACTTTTGGAAATCACGCGGCGTTCCTGGCCCACGACCGATACCAGGATTCGGCACTTTTAAAAACTTTGTACTTGGAAAGGTGTCCTTGAGCAATTATGTGACGAAACTGTACAACGACTACAAAGATGAACCATTGGTTGGGATATTCGCTGGGAGAACACCCATCCTTGTCGTGAAACATCCAGATTTAATTAAGGATATTTTTATCAAAGATTTCTCCATATTCGCCGATAAAGGGTACGGCTCTCATGACAGGGTGCGCATACTTTAAGTCGTTTTATAAAAAATCTAAACAAAGTGCTTTTTGTGAAAATTTTGATACATTATTATTTTGAGTGATGAAAATCGTGAGATTTGCTTCAAGAAGTCTTAACTTCTTGCGTGAAAAAAACATTTTGCTCCGTATCAATTGATCAGTATCAGAAAATCGAAGAATTCTGCAATAAGAATTTTAAATACTTTTTTATTAAATTTAATTTTCTTATATATACAGGAGATAAAAAATATATTGGATATGTTGGAATTAATAATATATTTCAAAAATAATTATTACATTTTGTTCTAAATTTTAATAACGTATGATGTTGTTTGAAGTATTTGCTTGGATGAAGTCCAGATTTCCTTTTACAGGATAGGAAACAATTTTCTTTCGCATGGATGCCAAAAATGCGAATTTGTAAAATATTTAACGACGCGATAACGAGACAAAACGAAATATTGATATAATGTAAATATTGAGTCATAATAAGCATTAGAAATACTTTTAATTTAAAAAATACAGTGTAAAGTATGTAAGAACTTTATGTCGAATCTAGCTTGACGCTTCCTTTATGGAAAAAGCTGTAGTTGCAAAAAAGCACACAAAACTACAGCAATTACTATAACTTTTATTATAGTTTCATGTACTTTTTTCGCAACTACAGTAGAAGTCCTTCTGTAATATTTTTCCGTAAGGATGGAGCTGTTGGAACGAAATATTATATCGAGTCTCGACGTTGGGGTCTTGAGGGTTAAGCGAGTTTTTGTAATCTGGTGGAATTTTATTTGAGCTAAATTTACTCAAATGCATTTTTCTTGTTGTTATGCAGGCCGATCCGCTGTCGCAAAGTCTTTTCCATTTGGATCCGAAAAGATGGCGACCATTAAGGGCGAAGTTGACGCCTGTTTTTACATCCCATAAACTAAAGGAGATGTTCGTGTTAATATCAGAATGCTCTGACCACCTTGTCCAATACGTGGAAAAATTAGTGAACAAAAATGAGCCTATAGAATGTGTCGAGGTGATGGCCAAATATACGACCGACGTCATCGGTAGCTGCACCTTAGGCATCAATATGAATGCCATGTCGAACGAGGACAGCGAATTTCGCAGGATAGGAAGAGATGTGTTCCAGCCGCCCTTCTGGGATCGCGTACGATTCAGCATCAAGGAACACTTGCCGTGGCTCTTCGATGTCCTCTACGGCTACATCTTGCCGCGATCGGAGATCACTAGGTTTTACATGCGCGTTGTCCAGGATACCATGGACTACAGAGAAACGAATAATATCACTAAAAATGATTTCATTGATATGCTGCGCGAATTGAAGAAACATTCGGATAAAATGGACGATATCGGTAAATATTATCTGTTTCATTTTTTGCTGTTTATTGTTTGAAAATTTCATTATACGGAGAGATATACGAGAGTTTATGCATCCAAAATATAATTCTGTAATTACAGCGAGGCGAAATGTTAAATTTTATATTAGAAGCGACGTCCAATTGGTCATGTCTCAATTATTATATATAGAACAGTTAAATTATTCGCAATTCTTAACATTCGAGGTAGGAAATTGAAAGATAATTCGTATTTTTTTAGATTTGACCGACAGTTTGATAGCTTCTCAAGCATTCGTGTTTTTCGCTGCTGGTTATGAAACTTCATCGACGGCGATGGCTAACGCGCTTTACGAGCTGGCTTTAAATCAGAAAGTGCAGGACAGGTTGCGTGACGAAATTGATCAAGAATATATAAAACATGGTGGCAATTTAACATATACAAACATCAAGGAAATGAATTATTTGGATAAAGTATTCAAAGGTATGTCGTTCGAAAAGAAAAATTACATAATGGAAGGACCGCGTGACTACATCGATCTTTGCAGCGGCATTATAATAATAATTTCATCGCTGATAAAACTATATAAATTGTAGTTCTTTATTGCGTATAAATGCATTTAAACAGATAGATTGAACTATTTTTAATATAGAAGTCTTACGAAAGTATTCAGTTGGGCTTTTCTTTGTGAGAAAAACGATGTCAAGTTATACTTTCAATGGTACCAAAGTTAGTATACCAAAAGGCCAAATAATATGGATTCCTTTGCACGCTATGCATCGAGATCCGAATATTTATCCAGAACCGGATGTCTTCGATCCGGAAAGATTTAATGAAGAAGCTGTGAGAAGCAGGCGTCCGATGGCTTATCTACCCTTCGGTGCCGGACCAAGAAATTGCATTGGTACAGTAGTGAAATTAATTTGAATGTCACCCTTCACTTCTCTTTGCGCCATTTTCAACCGAAAGAGATTTTTAATTGTGATCTGATTTACACGACGATCGATTTTTATTTCAGGTTCCCGTTTCGCTGTTTATCAGACTAAACTTGGGCTCATAAAGGTATTACGAAACTACAAAGTCGAGCCTTGTAAGAAGACGCAAGTACCTTATGCAGTCAATGACGAGAATTTGATATTAACGCCAAAGGATGGAATATATTTAAGAATAATTAAAATTAATCGAGATTAATTTAAGCTTTTTTTTAACTCTTTCTCTCTCTCTCTCTCTCTCTCTCTCTCTCTCTCTCTCTCTCTCTCTCTCTCTCTCTCTCTCTCTCTCTCTCTCTCTCTCTCTCTCTCTCTCTCTCTCTCTCTCTCTCTCTCTCTCTCTCTCTCTCTCTTCTATAAAACATACGTATATAAAAAATGGTGAAGAAAATCTCTGTCAAGAAATATAATAATAAAAGTCACTTTTCCCACTGCAATATAGTACTTATTTTACTGACATCGTATAGTAATTTCTCATCGCGACATCGCATCAGTCAGACAGTAATTAAGTCGGTTAAATTTAATTGTAATATATTATATAATCTCTTTAAACTCCTCTTTTCTGTATTTTTGATGCAAACATTCTGTATTACATATCAAAAATAAAATATGCAAAGTATATAAAAAGTGTTTGGGCATGTCAAGTATTTTTTTACTATTCTTCTACACTTCGAAACTTTCTTGTAGTAGCAGTTTATAGTTCAGAAATAGCATTCTTTTGGACATTAGTTATAAGATGTTGGATTGATTAAGAAGTATTGCTCTTGTGCACAATTTTTTATTTTTTAATTTATTATCAGAATTATTATTTCATCTGATTGTTATAACATTTTTATAATGTAATTTCTACTACGTATTTGTCTCTATTTCTATATGTTTTTTGCTCCCTTTGTTGCGCTTTTTTATTTTTCTTATACACCAATTTAAAAATGTATCGATACATATTGATACTATATTTATAGTTTTTGCTATTTATAATTCTTACATTAATTATTTATCGTATAATTACATGGTCATTTTCTTTTACATTTTCCGATGTCGGAATTCAAGTACATTCAGATCCCTCAATACATGCTTCGTGAATAAATTGAATTTAAAAGTTTTATCGACAATCTTATCAAGTTTTCGACGTCGGTGTTAAAAATACTTCATTTAACATATTTAACATTGTAATTTCTAGAATATCGCACACGTACTTTGAGTTCTTTTAAACAGATAAGAAAAATATACCGCATTTATTAAAGCGCCAGCGTCTAAAAGTTCTTCATTGCCACAAAGTAAATAACTACGAGTTTTTTTCCTTTTTTGTTCTTTCCTAGCAAATTTTCTTTTATATTATCCAGTCCAGTTCTGACTAATTCTACAATCAAGAGAAGCCAATAGAAATGATCACTGTTTGGTGAGGAAAATTGTTTCATTTATTTGCAATTTATCTTATGATCAGACAATAAAAATTTAGCGAGCTAGAGTGATTGCTTAGCGCCGGAGACTGCACACACGTGTAAAGCTCAAGATCTTATCTAATCGAGATTTTTTTGTGTGTCACTTATTACAGGGTCACGGCATTAAGTGACGGAAGGAGATGATATCGTTTTCATAAATCATCATATTTGTTTTATACGTTCTCTTCGCTTATAATTTGGCACGACTTGGACGGCAACAGGTTAGTATTAATTCCGGTCCCATTTTCGCGAACGCTAGTACAAGCCATAGAGATATAAGAATATAGTGCGCAATTAAGCGAGCTGAAAAAGCGATATAGGAATAGAAAGAGAAAGCTGTCTTTTCGCGATAGGAATAGAAAGAAAAAGCTGCAGTCTGGGCCTCTTCTGTCTCTGTCTGATAGAAAGGGCCCATACTGCATCGTTCTTTTTCTATTCCTATATCGCAGCCGCTTACATATGCTAGCATATGACTCGCGCCCTCTAGTCTTATATCTCTATGGTACAAGCACACTGATGTACGTGGCGTTATCATGGCAATTCACATTCAAGACCGCGCGCTGTATATTCAAGTACGTCGCTTGTTCCAACATTGAATCGACAATTTCAGAAAGAAAGAAGAAAAGAAACAAATTCTGTAATTTCATCCTCGCATATATGTAGAGAGAAGTCATTTTGTGACACGTCCACCCATCATCATCGGACGAAGAAGCTGGAAATTGGAGTCGGAAAAGTAAGTAGAATGGAAAAATCGATCTATCGACCGTCCGGCGCGTTATTTTTTCCTTCCTGAAACGTCGAAATGACGAGTAAAACAATATCGATTACATTGATGAACAATTATTATTCACTTCATCTCTCAAGTATTACTACATCATATTGCGTTACAAGTCGAGCGTTCGAACAATTACTGCACTGTGCGCTTTTTTTAACAGCGAGCCTCTCGATTTCTGAACAGCGGCTCAGTTTTACACTGCGTCGTTTATGTATTATGTGTATGTGCATCTAATTATTTTTTTTCTGCATCGTACACTCGAATAATCGTCAAAACAACATTAACGTGTCTTGTGTTCGCTTTTATCCTTACTTTGGTACTTGTTATTAAACAATGAAGTGCATCACTGCCCAGGTAGCACATATTAGTTTTATATACGTTTTTTGAACGTATATACATAGTTTCATAACCGTAAAGAACCATTAAGAAACGTTTGAACAAAAATGTTTTTGAAACCATGATTTAAGAAACATATTTCTTACGTTTCTACAGTTAACAAAAATACCTATTTGTTAAATTTTTCCTTTCAAAATTATAATTTGCTTTATCTATATATATAATAGCTTTAATAGCCTTTTTTGAAACATTTAAATTTATATTGCACTAATTATTGCGCAAAATAAATTATTTTATCCATGCACATATATCCACTTATTTACTTAAATTAATTTTGTCCTACCGGTCTTAATCTATTTGTCATCGGACAAATCTGAGCTTAGAAAACTTCCAACAGTTGCAAAATAAACATTCTGCTGAACGTGGCCATTGAAAGAACATTTATACGTGTGTTCCGTTACGTTATAAACGTTATTTTCTCGGAAAAGAAACGTTCCAGCGAACGTTTTTTGAATGGACATTTTTACTCATGAGAAACGTTTCTATTAGAAATCGGAACATTTCGGAAAAACGCTTATAAAACATTTCTGAAACGTGTATGTGCTACCTGGGTGGAGGTCGATGATCTCTCGCGTGCTTAGATTTAAAAAATGAGAACAATCTCTTGTTTCTTTCGTTTTTCTACTCTGCAGCATCATCTCAAGAAACATCAAGATCATCGGTTGGCGCTAAGCGAAAAACTTTCTCGATTCAAGTAACAATCAAAGAGAACAATTAAAGTAATTTAAATCGACCTGACTGGCAATATATATAACGTCTTTTCGATATGAACATTGAAAAACTGTGAGCCAACTTGCTTTGTCGGATTCACACAGAACTTTTTTCGGATCAATCATCGAGACATTATTAATTTCGACCATGGGTTTTGGTCCGTTGATGTAATTTCTAAATTAAATAGTTTAAATTTTTATTGCGAAAAAATATTACCCCAGCCAGGGTTTGAACCTGGAACCTCCCGTATACCGTGCGGGTGTCGTGCCAATTCGACCACTGGGACTGTGGTAATATTCATCGCAATAACAAACTATAAGATGGAGCACCGATTACTAGGTCGACGGTGTATAATAAACAGAATGATAAATTTCTTTTCGCCAGTACATAGAATAACAATTAAAGTAATTTAAATCGACCTGACTGGCAATATATATAACGTCTTTTCGATATGAACATTGAAAAACTGTGAGCCAACTTGCTTTGTCGGATTCACACAGAACTTTTTTCGGATCAATCATCGAGACATTATTAATTTCGACCATGGGTTTTGGTCCGTTGCGAAAAAATAATTTTTTCGCAATAAAAATTTAAACTATTTAATTTAGAAATTACATCAACGGACCAAAACCCATGGTCGAAATTAATAATGTCTCGATGATTGATCCGAAAAAAGTTCTGTGTGAATCCGACAAAGCAAGTTGGCTCACAGTTTTTCAATGTTCATATCGAAAAGACGTTATATATATTGCCAGTCACGTCGATTTAAATTACTTTAATTGTTATTCTATGTACTGGCGAAAAGAAATTTATCATTCTGTTAATCAAAGAGAAGTTACATAATAATCTGCGCGTGACGCGTGATGGAGATCGCGGGGTTATTGCGTTGATTCTTATTTGTCTTATTAAAGTCTTATTTGTTTAACCGGCGATAAATTTTACGCCTTACGTTTGAAGATGATTTTTATTTCGCGATACTCGCGTATTTAAACGCAGTGCATTATATGAAATAATTAGCCATATTACTTCTTTATTTTAGTTATTGTTTACCTTGATGCAAGATGCCGCCCTTATGTGCATTAATTCGCTCAGCGACCTTGCCGAACAAACATATCAAGAAATTACGATCCAAATTTCCATTTCACGTGTGCATTAATATCATAAATGACAGAATTGATACAACACTTAGCGTTTTTCTAAATCAATATTATTTTAAAAATAACATTTATCTTATCTTATATTTAATATTATAATAACTTATAACATATATTATATGATGTTATAAGAGTGATTTTTTGGTTCATTTTTCAGACTTGAAACATTTTGATATCGATAAAATTCCATCAAATCTCGCTTAAACACGCATTTGATCAAAGATACATTTTGTTTGAATTTTACCGAATCTTGTCATTTCTCGAGATGGAGGTTTATACAATAGAATGTTATTTCTCTTTTCTTTCAAGTCAAGATTATTCGTAATCGACTGGCCGGACAATGGAACTCTACGGAATTCTATGTGGAATTGTCGCACTAATTCTCGCTCTTTATTATTACCTTACGTCGAACTTCGACTTTTGGAAATCACGCGGCGTCCGTGGTCCACGACCTACACCACTATTAGGAAATTTTAAAGATGTTATATTTTCGAAGATATCCGCGGGCTATTATTTGACGAAAATGTACAACGAGTACAGAGACGAACCATTGTTTGGGATATTCGCTAGAACGACACCTGTTCTTATTGTAAAAGATCTTGATTTAATTAAGAATGTCCTTATCAAAGATTTCTCCATATTTGCTCATAGAGGATTACCCACTTTCGAAAAGGTGAGAATACTTAAAGCTATTATATAAGTATATATGTGTGTGCAAAAAAGATATAAACAGGACACACACGGCGCATCTTCTTTAAGGATTCACATATATTTCTCTAATTTTCGTATAATGAGACTTATTAAAAAATATGAGATGTGCGTCCAAAAAGCCTTAAGCAAGTCTTTGTAAATAGAATTTTATTTTGTGTCAAATTTATTTGATCACAATTTTATCTTCGTCATAGACCGAGCCGCTGTCGCAACATCTTTTCGCTTTGGAGCCGAAGAGGTGGCGACCGTTGAGACTGAATCTGTCACCTGTTTTTACATCCGGTAAACTAAAGGAGATGTTCTCCTTAATGTCAGAATGTGCTGACCACCTTGTCCAATACTTGGAGAAAGTAACGAGCGAAGATAAACCTGTAGAATGCCGCGAGTTGGCAGCCAAATACACGACCGACGTTATCGGCAGCTGTGTCTTCGGCATCGAGATGAACGCGTTATCGAACGAGGACAGTGAATTTCGCAAGATGGGAAGAAAAGCAATGACTTTGGACTGGGAACATATGTTACGAATAAGAATCAAGGAATCTTTTCCGCGGTTTTACGAAATTCTCGGTAACATTCTACCGCACACCGAAAGCGTCAAATTCTTTACACGCGTTATCGTGGAGACCATGGATTACAGAGAAACCAATAATATCAGTAGGAACGATTTCATTGATATGTTGCGTGAATTAAAGAAGCATCCAGATAAATTGGGCGATATTAGTAAGTACTGACTATTTTTATGTATTGCATTTTTTTAATAGAAAAATTTTTTGATAAAAACCTATACAAATTTGTGTTTAAATTAATTTAAAAATTACAAGATGCTCAATTTTTGTTTTTATTATTAATTATTATGATTAAAATTATTAAATTATTATTACGGTTGTATTGAACATAACCAATTTATTATATATAAATTGTTAAATTATTAAGCAGTTCGATAAAAAACTTGAATTCTTTATAGTAAAGAGAAAATGATGTTTCAGATTTAACAGATAATTTAATAGCTTCTCAAGCGTACGTATTTTTCATTGCTGGCTTTGAAACTTCGTCGACGACTATTAGTCACGCACTTTATGAGTTAGCGTTAAATCAAAACATACAAGACAAGCTCCGTGAAGAAATTGACGAGGTCTATACAAAGCATAGCGGAGATTTAATACGCGACAATATCAAACAGATGGATTATTTAGATAAAGTTTTCAAAGGTACGTTGTTCGAGAGGAGAATATCAAGTAAGAAAGAAATACACTATTGTCTTTTTTTCGGGCGATATTATAATATGATCTCATTACTGATAAACTTCAATCTAATTATTGTAATTCTTTAATGTACATAAATGTATTTTCGTAATTTAACACTATTCTTAATGCATGTAGAAACCTTACGAAAATATCCACCATCGCCGTTTCTCATGAGACAATCGACGTCGAGTTATACTTTCGACGGTGTGAACGTTAGTATACCGGAGAACCAAAAGGTATGGATTCCTACATACGCGATTCAGCGAGATCCGAGTATTTATCCGAAACCAGATGTCTTCGATCCAGAAAGATTTAATGAGGAAGCTGTACAAAGCAGGCACCCGATGGCTTATCTACCTTTCGGCGACGGACCGAGGAATTGCATCGGTACAGTGAAATAAATTCAAACATCGCTTTTTATTTCTCTTTCCAATGAAGAGCATGTTTAATTGAAAATCTTGATGTGACTGATATGACTTGCCGTTTTATTTTTAGGTTCTCGTTTCGCTGTTTATCAGAATAAAATTGGGCTTATAAAAATCCTACGAAACTACAAAGTCGAGACTTGCGAGAAAACTCCAATACCCTACATAAGCGATCCTAAAGCTTTTTTTGTATTAACTCCAAAAAACGGAATACATTTGAAAATAATCAAAATTAATAGAACTTAATTTAAGCTTTTTTGGACTCTCCTGAAGGATATATATAAAAATGGTGAAGGAAGTCTTTGTCAAATAATATAATAATAACAGTTACTATTCCGACTAAAGTATAATACTTATTAATTTTACTGATATTATATCGTAACTACTCATCAGGACATTGATCTGGATCAGTTAGTAATTAAGTTTTAGGTCGTTTTAATTCGTATATGCTGTTACATAAATAAATTACTAATATGTAATTATTTTAAATTCCTTTGTTCCGTATTTGTTATGTAAGTATTCTATTACATATCAAAAACAAAATATATAAAATAAATATAAAAAATATTTGCACATATCAAATGTTTGCACAAATCAGATGCCAAATATTTTTTACAGTTCTTTTATACTTAAGAACTTTCACATATTAGTTCATAGTAGAATTTATACGCCCAGAAATAACATTTCTCCTAATTATAAATTGAATTAATTAAGATAGTCTTCGTATAATTTTAATTTAATCATATATTTGTATTTGATTTGCATTTGATGTAATATTAAAAAATTTTTACGTGATTATATCTTTATATGATACTATAGCTTGATATAGTATCAAGTGCTTCGCTACGGTATGTATAACTACTTTAAATAAAAAACCAAGTTGATATCTCAACGGGCCTAAGAGATATTGAAGAATCCGTGAAAACACATTTTACCCCTTTTCACTCCCTTAGGGTCGAACTTCTAAAAATCCCTTCTCACTAAGTACTTACGTCATGGAAGAAATATGCTCCCCGAATTTCATGTTTATAGGTTTAGGAGTTTGGGCTGTTGATGAGTCAGTCAGTCAGTCAGGACATTTGTTTTTATATATACAGATAGATAAAACTTTCAGGAATTTTAATTATGTTCTATACATATCGTACATTAGTAGTGACTGAAAGATATCGTTTATCGTATTATTTTTACTTAATTTGACATTAGATTTATTATTTCGCTTGGTTCTCATAAAATTGTCTTTTATTTTCTGCCTTTTATTTGCCTCTATTCACTCTTCTTGCGTGTACATACAGGGTGTTTAAAAAAAAAGTGTCCCATATTTTGAGAGCAGGTAATACTTACAAAATAAAAAGAAAATGTCCAATAAACATAGGTCTCTCTCCTAAATTAAATGCCTGTTATATAGACCAATCTTTAATTTACACTATAGGAGGTCTTCTACGTGGTTCCCATTTATTTTCACACATTTTAAATAAAGAAAATACAAATCCCTACACTGTTTGTACGTCGTCGATACCTGATAATGACTAACCTTACTGCACTGCAGAAATAACACGACTAATATAAAAAGAGGGCAATGCTTATCATTTAAAGACTTTAGTGTATTCAACACCCAATCGATGACGTACAAACATTGAAGGAATGTGTATTTTTTTATTTAAAATGTGTATGACAATGAATGGAAACCACATAGAACACCTCCTATATTATTATAGTATACAATAAAGATTGGTCCATGTCTCAACAGGTATTTGATTTAGGACCCATGTTTACTGGACATTTTCTTCTTATTTTGACGAGTACTACCTGCTCTCAAAATATGGGACACTTTTTTAAACATCTTGTATATGTATACATTATTTGCGTATACATATATGAATATATTATTTGCCTAGTCATACGTTTTGCTATACGTTTTTATAGGAGTGTAAAAGTTTATCAGCACCATATGGAAAATAATAGTTCTTTAAGCAAGATAATATTGGGTATTATACAGTTTTTTTTTAAATATTAATTAGAGCTATTTGCTACACAAATATTAGCTACACAAATATTAGCATAGAATATAAAAGTCGATAGCGTAGCTTATTTCGGGCAGTTTTTTCGCTAAAATAGCAATGATCTTTATAACTCTTTCCTCGAATCTGAAAATAATTTGTCTTTTGATTCAACCTCGATATAAAACAATCTAGGATTGTTCTGCGTATTGATATTTGTGTGGATTGTTCCTTCTCACTTTACGTAAGTTGCAATCTTTGAAACACTAAAAACGATATAAATCGCAAAAATAAAACTTCAGACAAATGTTTCTATTCGTATTCTCTATTGTTTACTTTACAATATCATATCTTCAGTCCGAAATTTACTCGTGCTTTTTACATTTGAAATATTAGATCAGTAACATCGCCTTTACATGGGCGTTGATTTTATTGAAAAACCGCTTGAATTTTATCGAAATTTATAATATTTTAAGAAATTTAGTTAATGAAACATTATTTTCTCCTCCCTCTCAGCAAGGATCATTCGTTATAATCGATCGACGATTGCGGGACAATGGAAAACTTCCAAATCCTATGCGGTATTGCCGCCGTAATTCTCGCTTTGTATTATTTCTTAACGTCGAACTTCGACTTTTGGAAATCACGCGGCGTCCGTGGTCCACGACCTATACCACTATTCGGAAATTTTAAAGATGTCATGCTTGGAAAAGTAACCTTGAATGGTTATTTAATGAAATTGTACAATGATTACAAAGACGAGTCATTGATTGGGATATTCAAGGAGAGGACACCCATCCTTATCGTAAGGGATCCAGATTTAATTAAGGATATCCTCATCAAAGATTTCCCCGCGTTCGCCAACAGAGCAGAATTCACTATTCACGAAAAGGTGTGAATATTTTAAGCTGTTTTATACGAAATCTAAATATGCGTTTTTTGCGAAAATTTCGACATCGATCTTCATACTTTTTAATTGATAAAACTCATTAAAAATTACTAGACTTGTTTTAAAGCTATTTCTCTAAAAAAAAGTTTCTGTAAATTGATAGAATTTGATTTCGCACTAATTAAAAAATCGGGAAATTTACTCAATTACAATTTCGTCTTTGTCATATTGCAGACCGAGCCGCTGTCGCAACATCTTTTCAATCTGGAACCGAAGAGATGGCGACCGTTAAGAGCGAAGCTGTCGCCTACCTTTACATCTCGTAAATTGAAGGAGATGTTCTCGTTGATATCAGAGTGCGCCGACCATCTTGTGGATTATATGGAAAAATTGGCGAGTAAAAACGAGCCCATAGAGTGCTACGAGCTGATGGCCAAATACACGACCGACGTCATCGGCAGCTGCGCCTTCGGCATCGAGATAAATGCCCTGTCGAACGACGACAGCGATTTTCGCAGAATAGGAAGAAACGTCTTTCGTCCATCCTGGGTGGATTTCCTGCGATTCAAAATCAAAGATTATTTACCGTTGTTGTACGATGGCCTCGGCTACATCTTGCCGGATATGGAGGTCACAGACTTCTTCAAGCGTCTCGTCGTCGACAATATGAACTACAGAGAAAGGAATAATGTTGTTAAGAAGGATTTCATTGACACGCTACGCGAGTTAAAGAAACATTCTGATAAAGTGGGAGATTTCGGTAAGTATTGTCTGCTGTCGTTGTTATACTTTGCAACTTTGCTGTGTCGTACGAAGAATTTTTAGACGGATAACTATATATATGAGTCCGCGCATTTAAAATACATGTTCTCCATTCTATAAATCTCGATATAAAGCGAGGAGTTAAATCTCATGTAAACAACAACTGTATTTAGTCATATGTCAATTATTAAATCATTAAATTAATCGCATTTTCCGATGGAAAATTACATTATTTGTAATAAATAGAAGATAACTCGTATCTCAGATTTCACCGACAGTTTGATAGCTTCTCAAGCATTCGTGTTTTTCGCTGCTGGTTTTGAAACCTCATCGACGGCTATGACTAACGCGCTTTACGAGCTAGCTTTAAATCAGAAACTACAGGACAGATTGCGTGAAGAAATTGATGAGGAATACACGAAACACGGTGGTAATTTAACGTACGAAAACATTAAGAAAATGGAGTACTTGAATAAGGTATTCAAAGGTACGTTGCCCGAAAATTCGTGTTTCGAGAAATTGAATAAAAGGAAAATATGAGAAACATAATGACTATAATATAATCGTATCGCTGATAAATGTAATTTGTTCATTAATTCGTATAAATGCATTTTCATTAACTTGTCATTATTTTTACGGCAGAAACTTTACGAAAATACCCACCTTTATCGTTCTTAACGAGAAAATCGACGTCGAGTTATACTTTCAACGACATCAAAGTCAGTATACCGAAGGAGCAAAAGATATGGATTCCCCTTTTCGCGCTTCAACGTGATCCGTGTGTTTATCCAGAGCCAGATGTTTTCGATCCAGAAAGATTTAGTGAAAAAGCTGTGCAAAGTAGACACCCGATGGCTTATATACCTTTCGGCGACGGGCCAAGGAATTGTATTGGTACGATGAAATAAGTGTCACCTTTCTTTTTTTGTTGTTCAACCGAAAAATTTTTATTCGAGAATCTGATTACTGTTTCTTATTTTCAGGTTCTCGCTTTGCTATTTATCAAACTAAACTTGGGCTCATAAAAATACTACAAAATTACAAAGTCGAGGCTTGCGAGAAAACGGAAATACCTTACGTTCTAAATGAAATATTTATATTATCACCGAAAAACGGAGTTTACTTAAAAATAATTAAACTCAATCGAGCGTAAGTTAAGCTGTTCTTTAATTTTCCTAAAAAACGTGCATGAAAAGAAATAGAAAAGAGAATCTCTGACAAATGTTATAATAAGAGTCACTGTTCCGACCGCAATATAATATTTATTAACTAAATTGATATCATTGTATAATAACAGTGGTGATGGTGGCGCAGAGAGTTAGGGCCATGGCACATAAAATAAAACAGTAAGCAAATCAGCCATCAATCATCATATTGACGCCAAAAATAGGTCCAATGTACGACATACCGGTTTCTAGAAATGTTTTTTATGAAATTAAAATGTTAAAATGTCCACTTGATAAACGTTTATTAAAAAACGTTCTTTTTCTTTATCTAGGGAAAAAAACGCTTTTTTAACTGCATTGAGCATTCAATTTCAAAATGACAGGTTTTATAAAATATTTAAATGAGTAGCTTCTGACTCATTATGGAACATTTTATTTAAGTTTTTAAATTTTAAATAAATTAAATTTTAAATAAATGGAATTTTAAATAAATGACATTTATCATGTCAAAAATAAAAATATTCTCTAAATAAGAATGTTCTTTTCTTCTGTGATAGCTGTACTGGAATGTGCTCACAGCAATGCTTAAAAGCTAGGCACGAAGAAAAATTCCTATATAGTACAGAGTTCACTAGCTGTTCGATTGGGCTCCTCGATCAATGAGCGTAGGTGCACTTTTTGGTATGCGCTTCCATAATATGCATTAAATGCGCATATAATGCGGGACAAATATCCGCATTTAATGCAAAGTTTAATGTACATTCAAAGCGCATTATACGCGCATTGGCGCTCCTTGGGTATTAAGAAGTAAAAATAGTTCCCAAGTAGCAAAATGACGGTAAATTTTGGTCATAAAATGACCAATTAGACGTCCTAAATAGGTCTCACGAGACCCGAAAATGACATCGATATGTCACTCCCATGAGCCGTCATTTTTTGACGTCCAATGTACGACATACCGGTTTCTAGAAATGTTCTTTATGACATTAAAATATTAAAATGTCCACTTGATAAACGTTTATAAAAAGAACATTCTTTCTCTTTATCTAGGAAAAAAACGCTTTTTAAACTGTTTCTTTACATATCGTGTGCCTATATAATAGCCGTTCTCTCAAGGCGACCACCCATCCTAGTACAGTACCGCGCCCGTGACTTCGATGATCCAGTGGACAGCGACAATCTTCTGATCCTGACGCTTCCTTATTGACTGTATTTGTCTATAACAGGTACATCTTTAAAGTGTTCAAAAATCTTGTAATGATATCTTCTCGATAGCTATAACACTGCATGAAATAGTAGTTATCATAAAACTATAATCACACGCAACTACATCCACTTATATCATAAATTCACCGCTTCAATCATAAAGTTGCGAAACAAACATATTGTAGTTAATTTTGTGGTTTTTATTTTATTATTACTTTATTATACAACATTAAGAAGTAAAAATAGTTATGTTACAAAAAAACCTTATTTGGACGACTTTAAGATGTCTTCAAAATGACGTCTTTAGATGGTCTAAGAAACGACGTCTTATAAACGTCCATTATTAGCCGCCGACGTCATAGACCAAAAATGACTAAAAACAGACGTCATTATGTCGTCTTCTGACGTCACTTTGCTACTTAGGTCGTCATCCCAAAAATAATTCTGTTGGAAAAACATCTTACGAAAGGTTTTTATGAAAGAAGGAAATCGCGAAGTCCACAGGACGTACTTAACACACGAGTGCGTAAAAGTTTATCAGCAACATGTTGAAAACAATAGTTTTTCAAGCAAGATAGCATCTAGTAGTTTAGTGTTATCTAGGTTTTTTAATTGACAATTTACTGCACAAATGTTAGCATAGAATAAAAAGGCAATAGCGTAGCGTATTTCGAGCAGTTTTTTCGTTGCTAAAACAGCAATATTATATATAACTCTTTCCTCGAATCTGAAGGTAATTTGTTTCTTGATTTAACCGCGTGGATATAAAACAATCTAGGATTGTTTTGCGTATTGATATTTGTCTTGTTCTTTCTCACTTTACGTAAATTGTAATCTTTGAAACGCTAAAAATGATATTGCAAAAATAAAACTTTAAACAAATATTTCTTATTCGTATTCTCTATTGCGTTTACATTACATCATATCTTCAGTGTCCGAAATTTACACGTGCTTTTTATATTTGAAATATTAGAATTTAGATGTAACACCACCGTTATATGGCGATGATTTTATTAAAAATCCGATTAAATTTTATCAAACTTCATAATATTTTAGGAAATTTAATTCGTGTCGATTTAATTCCGGGGAGGGAAGGGTATTAATGTTCCAAGATAGCTGTGTTTCAAGTCCGACAAATTTGCGGCGCGCAGTCTATTAAGTTGGAATATATGTATATGTATATGTACAGTATGTAGGGGAGACCGGGGCTAAAACGTCTACGGGGTAAATACGTCTAATCAAATATCTCGGAACCTGTATATTGTGCGAACTCGCTATTAACATTGTAAACGCTGCTTATAGTACCCATGTGACCAACGGAGTTTCGGCAAGTTACCTGCCGTGTTATGATTTTTACGAGGGCAAACGTGTTTTCGGAAGGTGAAAGTTACATTTTCTGCGCGTGGAAACTTTGTAATATCTGCAATAATATTTGCTCCCCAAATCTCGAGGTACGTGATTATAAAGAGTAATGCATGCTGAACACGAATCCAGTGTAGTTTTTTCATTATCGTTGATGTCTAATATTTCGTGGGCGATCAAACCTGAAACTTGTGTTTGGGGCTAATCGGTCAGTAAGCAGTCCGGGTGCATTTCCAAGGGAATTTCGGGCTCACTGCATATGAAATATGGATGAGACGGGAATTACAACCGTTCAGACACCGAATAAAGTCATCGGACGTCGAGGAGTGAAACAAGTCGGGCGAGTGACTTCTGCGGAAAGAGGAACCCTCGTAACTATTTTTTAATAATGTTTCGCATAAAAATTTTATATAAATTTTTATATTTTTCTCTTAAAAAACAATTATTAAAATGTATCCTATTATTTTTTAAGATTAGATGTACGTATATGTATTGAAAATGCAGTGCAGACTGTTATACCCCGGCATTTTTGAGATTTCAATTTTTCCACCGTTGACGTTTTTGCTCTATACCGATTAAACAAAGCGACGTAGACAAAAATTTCCTATATAAATTTTGTAGCTAAAGGTTCACTCTTTACAGTGGTATACCATATTTAACTACAATTATTTATTTTGTTGTTAAAAATCGGCACCGAAAAAAAACGGACTGTTTAGCCCCGGTCTCCCCTACATTATAATTTAAGTATAGAATACACGAACACCAACACCTTGTTACGGCTCAAGGCTCCATTTTTCTTCGATTGATTTGTAATCTTGTGAGCCTTACTATTATATTTAATGAAACATTATTTTCTCCTCCCTCCCAGTAAAAATCATTCGTTATAATCGATCGGCGAGTGCGGGATAATGGAAAACTTCCAAATCCTATGCGGCATTGCTGCCGTAATTCTCGCTGTGTATTATTTCTTAACGTCAAACTTCGACTTTTGGAAATCACGCGGCGTCCATGGTCCACGACCGATACCGGGATTCGGCAACTTAAAAGATGTTATGCTTGGAAAAGTAATGTTGAGTGATTATTCAATGAAATTGTACCACGATTACAAAGACGAGCCGTTGATTGGGATATTCAATGGGAGGACACCCATCCTTATCGTAAAGGATCCAGATTTAATTAAGGATATCCTCATCAAAGACTTCCCCGCGTTCGCCGACAGAGAACTCTCCACTGTTCACGAAAAGGTGCGAATATCTTAAAGCTGTTTTACACGAAATCTAAACCATATGCGCTTTTTGCGAAAATTTCGATACATCTTCATACTTTTCAATTAATGAAACTCAATGAAAATTGCGAGACTTGTTTTAAAAATGTCTTTTTAAAAGAAGTTACTGCAACTTGATAAAATTTGACTTCTATCACTAATTAAAATCGAGAAATTTACTTCATTATAATTTCGTCTTTGTCATATTGCAGGCCGAGCCGCTGTCGCAAAATCTCTTCAATCTAGAACCGAAGAGATGGCGACCGTTAAGAGCGAAGCTGTCGCCTACCTTTACATCTCGTAAATTGAAGGAGATGTTCTCGTTGATATCAGAGTGCGCCGACCATCTTATGGATTATACGGAAGAATTAGCGAGAAGGAACGAGCCCGTAGAGTGCCGTGATCTGATGGCCAAATACGCGATTGACGTCATCGGCAGATGCGCCTTCGGCATCGAGATGAATGCTCGATCAAACGAGAACAACGAATTTCGCAGGATAAGAAGAAACGTGTTTCGTCCACCCTGGTCGGATTTCCTGCGATACAAAATCAAAAATTATTTACCGTTGTTGTACGATGTCTTAGGCTACATCCTGCCGAATACGGAGATCACAGACTTCTCCACGCGTTTCGTCGTGGACATTATAAACTACAGAGAAAAGAATAATATTGTTAGAAAGGATTTCATTGACACGCTACGCGAGTTAAAGAAACATTCAGATAAAGTGGGCGATTTCGGTAAATATTGTCTGTTTTTGTTATTACTTTGCTGTGTCGTACGAAAAATTTTTAGACAGAGATATGAGTTCACGCATTTGAATATTATAAAATAAAGAATATGCATGCGCATGTTCTCCATTCTATACTATAAATCACAATGTAAAGCGAGGAATTCAATTTCGTATAAGCGAGAACTATAATTGATCATATGTCAATTATATAATTAAATTAGTTGCAATTTTTTATATTTAATGTAGGAAGTTAAAAGATAATTCACATTTCAGATTTTACTGACAGTTTGATGGCTTCTCAAGCATTTTCGTTTTTCGTTGGTTTCGAGACCTCATCGATGGTGATGAGTTGCGCGCTTTACGAGCTGGCTTTAAATCAGAAAATACAAGACAAATTACGTGAAGAAATTGATGAGAAATACACGAAGCACGATGGTAATTTAACGTACGAAGACATTAAGAAAATGGAGTACTTGAATAAGGTATTCAAAGGTACGTTGCTCGAAAATTCGTGTTTCGAAAGATTGAATCAAAGGAAGGTATGAGAAACATAGTGACTATAATATATAAGTCCCAGTCTACAATAGGTGTTTTAAGCACTAAGCCCTAAGAAATTGACCAATCACAGTCAATTATTCTCCTCAAATTCACTGTGATTGAACAATTTCTTAAGGCTTAGGGCTTAAAACACCCATTGTAGACCGGGACTAATCGTATCGCTGATAAAAGTAATTTCGAAAAATTATATGTATATGTATATATATACATATATACAGAAACTTATTTAAGGCTGTCAAAGATCTTAGCTTGGATCGTATGGCTTATGATTCTAATTTGATTGTATATCGTAACGGTCCTATTTCTCTTATTATTAAAAGTAATTTGTTCATTAATTCGTATAAAAATGCATTTTCATTAACTTGTCATTATTTTTACCGCAGAAACTTTACGAAAATATCCACCTGCATCGTTCTTACCGAGAAAATCGACGTCGAGTTATACTTTCAGCGACATCGAAGTCAGTATACCGAAGGAGCAAAAGATATGGATTCCCATCTTCGCGCTTCAACATGATCCGCGTGTTTATCCAGAACCAGATGTTTTCGATCCGGAAAGATTTAGTGAGGAGGCTGTGCAAAATAGGCACCCGATGTTCTTCCTTTCTTTCGGCGACGGGCCAAGGAATTGTATTGGTACGATGAAATAAGTCGTTTTTCATTTTTCTTTGCTCCATTTTCAACCGAAAAATTTTTATTTGACAGAATCTTGATCCGATTACCATTTTTTTATTTTCAGGTTCTCGCTTTGCCACTTATCAAACTAAACTTGGGCTTATAAAGATACTACGAAACTACAAAGTCGAGACTTGCAAGGAAACGGAAATACCTTTAGTCATGCGTGAACTTCTTATAATAACACTGAAAAATGGAGTTTACTTAAAAATAATTAAAATCAATCGAGCGTAAGTTATAAGCTCTTCTTTAATTTTCTGAAAGAACGTGCATAAAAAGAAATAGAGGAGGGAATCAATTTGTATAATAAGAGTCACTATTCCGACTGCAATATAGTATTTGTTAATTTTATTGATATCGTTTTTGTATAATAACAGTGACGATCAGAGAGCAGAGAGTTGTGTGTCTGCTTTCTGTGCCTAGATTCAAATCCGTCCTAAAATATCGGGTTCGACTGTCATTTCTTGAGAACGTAATGGCAAACGGCAAACCTAATAGTCCGTTTGGAACCGGCATATATATAATATTAAATTGTAGATTTCTACAATTTAATGAAGAAAGAAAGAGAAGAAGAACGCTTCAAAGCATTTGTAGCGTCAAGTGGACCGCAGCCCTAATAGTCCGTTTGGAACCGACATATATATATAATATTAAATTGTAAATTTCATCGATTTATGTAATCTGCTATAAAGAGCATACTATAAATATACGCAGCTTATTTTTATTACCCTTCTGCAGTGTTGAGCTAGTAATCTATGTCCATGAAAATTAAAATACTACGAAATCATCAAGAAACTAAGGCCCGGTTGCGTTTTTAACTGTCCCCCTTAGAAAGAAACGAAGAGTGAGTTAAGCTAAGATTTAAAGTTAGGCGACGTTGATGCAACCGGGTCTAAGAGAGTTCGAAGTCGGATTTGAGTAGCTCTCTTCTTCTTGAGGGAGGCGAAAGTCTAACTTAGGCTGTTGTGCCATTTATTATGATGGATGATGATGTATAATAACATCTCGTTGCGATATCAGTTAGTAATTAGATCGTTTAAATGTAAATTATAGATATTTTTGCGTACGTAAATTAACCCTAGCTAGCCACAATTATTTTCGAGTCCTTAATTCGCCACACTTCGGTCCGTGAGACCGCTCGACTTTGTCGCATTGTCATTTTCATTCTAATTGATATTTATAAGCTTGTGATGTAAGAATTGGAAATACAGAGTCTGAATAAAATGTTCATGATAAAATATCAGGTCAAGAACATTATTTGAGTTTAAACTGAACTTATTATAAGAAGACTAGAAATTTGTGTTATTATATAAGAAGTTAGTTAACTGAACATTAGTTGTTTCAACAATTATTAAGTTGCCAAATTATTAAGTTGCACTAAAAAAGGTATAGTGCATTCATGTCAACCTTTAAAACTTTTTAATCAAGAATTAATTAATTCGTCAATTAATGTTTAATTAAACTAACTAAAAAATGTTCAGTTGCTCATATCGGACTAAATATTTTTTTGGGATTAACAAATCTTTCTTTTAGTGTATACATTATTTCCCTAGTGATGTTTGCCTAGTCACGTTTCGCTACATGTTTTTTACACGAGTGTGTAAAAGACTGTCAGAAAAAAGTTGAAAATAATAGTTTTTCAAGCAAGATAGCATCTAGTAGTCTAGTGTTATCTAGTTTTTTTAATTGACAATTTACTGCACAAATATTAGCATAGAATAAAAAGGCAATAGCGTAGCGTTTTTCGGACAGTTTTTTTGGTACTAAAATAGCAATAATACTTATAACGCTTTCCTCGAATCGGCAAGTAATTTGTTTCTTGATTTAACCGAATAAATATAAAACAATCTAGGATTGTTTCGCGTATTGATATTTGACTTGTTCTTTCTCACTTTACGTAAATTGTAATCTTTGAAACTGTTCGAAATACCGTCAAGTTATCGATATAAGAATCACGGCGCATCGCGAATAATTAGAATCGGTTCTTTTTCGCTCCCTGTGTTCCGTTTCGAGAATCGCGATTCTATTTCCGTCCTAGCTCAAGAGGCAGAAAAACCGCGCCTCGTTTTTCTAAGTTCGACTCTCGCTTTGTCTCGGGGCCTCTGTGCGAGAGGTAAACACCCGAGACAAAGCGAGAAGTCACTATATCATAACTGCGGATCGGTTGTCGACCCCGAGATCAACTGTTACCGTTAAAAGTCAAAAATCGCTGATCTCGCTGATTGTCGACAGCTGATTGGCCCTATGGATTTGCGGCTCGTTACCGGGGGTAGAAAACTCTAGATAATTGCTCGAGAATAAAACTCCCGGTTCTCGCGCCCGCGTTCACACCCGATCTGTGGTTCACGGTGACAGTAAGTAAAGATATATAGCTTTCGTAATCTCGACGCTTTTCGTGCTAACTATAATCCGCTACGTTTCGCTGTGCGCTTTTAATTCCATCGTTCGCGGAATCGCGCGTTAAAATCCGTTGCTCGCGGAATAAATTGTAGAACTTGTAAATATTGCTGTAAATATACTTGTACATAGCATGTCCACTATTCTCTATTCTCTCGTGATCGTAATACCTCAGCTCGCAAATCGATATCGCGCTCACGCTCGGTCCGCTTTGAACAGAAACGCTAAAAACGATATTGCAAAAATAAAATTTCAAACAAATGTTTCTTATTCGTATTCTCTATTGTTTACATTACATCATATCTTCAGTGTCCGAAATTTACTTACGTACTTTTTATACTTGAAATATTAGATGTAACATCACCTTTACATGGCGATGATTTTATTGAAAATCCGCTTAAATTTTATCGAACTTTATAATATTTTAAGAAATTTATTTAATGAAAAACATTATTTTCTCCTTCCTCTCAGTAAGAATCATTCGTGATAATCGATCGGCGATTGCGGGATAATGGAAAACTTCCAAATCCTATGCGGTATTGCCGCCGTAATTCTCGCTTTGTATTATTTCTTAACGTCAAACTTCGACTTTTGGAAATCACGCGGCGTCCGTGGTCCACGACCGATACCGGGATTCGGCAACTTAAAAGATGTTATGCTTGGAAAAGTAACGTTGAGTGATTATTCAATGAAATTGTACCACGATTACAAAGACGAGCCGTTGATTGGGATATTCAATGGGAGGACACCCATCCTTATCGTAAAGGATCCAGATTTAATTAAGGATATCCTCATCAAAGACTTCCCCGCGTTCGCCGACAGAGAACTCTTCACTGTTCACGAAAAGGTACGAATATCTTAAGCTGTTTTACACGAAATCTATAGATATGCGCTTTTTGCGAAAATTTCGATATATCTTCATACTTTTTAATTAACTATAGGCATCACAGGCGCGCCCTATTTAGCTTTAATATTTCACTGTTAAGGCCTTTGCACAATGCCAGGCAAACTCCTTCTTCTTTAGTATGTTGCCTTTGCTTCCCCTCCACGAATGTAATTTTGTTGAAAAATAGATTAAAAAAGCAACAGGCAATAGGAACAGGAAATAATAAAAAAATTCGTTAATTACGATCTAAAAAATTCGAATGTTATGATTGTTTGGCAACAGGCAATAGGCACAGAATTTTCAACATGACGAAAACTCTGTGTTTATTGCCTGTGTCACTGTTTATTTTGTATTTATACATGATTTCTGATTTCGGTAATTATTTAGAATACGGGCTCCACCTCGAATACCGATAAAATTATGATTTCTATTCCCTGTTCTTATATATTGCCTGTTGCATGGCAATGTGCAAGGGCCTACTGTTACACTATTAACCACACAACGGTCAAAACACGCGATCTCTGCAATGACAGCCGCTCACAAAGTAAGCGCAGAGAGAGAACCAATCGGCATCGCGGAAAAGCGACAACAATATTTCGATAGATTCGAGTATCGATGACATGCCCTTTTTAGAAGAGAGAGGAAAAAAAACCTTTTTTAGTGCCCTTCTTAGAAGAAAAAGAAAAGAGGACGTAACTCACTGAAAATTGCGAGACTTGTTTTAAAGATGTATTTCTAAAGAAAGTTATCGCAACTTGATAAAATTTGAATTCTATTTAATTTGACTTCTATATCACTAATTAAAAAATCGAGAAACTTACTCGATTACAATTTCGTCTTTGTCATATTGCAGGCCGAGCCGCTGTCGCAACATCTTTTCAATCTGGAACCGAAGAGATGGCGACCGTTAAGAGCGAAACTGTCGCCTATTTTTACATCTCGTAAATTGAAGGAGATGTTCTTGTTGATATCAGAGTGTACCGATCATCTTGTGAATTATACGGAAGAATTAGCGAGCAGGAACGAGCCCATAGAGTGCCGTGAGCTGATGGCCAAATACACGACCGACGTCATCGGCAGCTGCGTTTTCGGCATCGAGATAAATGCTCTATCAAACGAGAACAACGAATTTCGCAGGATAGGAAGAGATGCGTTCAATCCGCCCTTCTGGGATCGCGTACGATTCAGCATCAAGGAATACTCGCCGTGGCTCTTCGATGTCCTCTACGGCTACATCCTGCCGCAATCGAAGATCACCAGGTTGTTCACGCGTCTCGTCATGGACATTATAAACTACAGAGAAAAGAATAATATTGTTAGAAAGGATTTCATTGACACGCTACGCGAGTTAAAGAAACATTCAGATAAAATGGGCGATATCGGTAAATATTTTGTCTGTTTTTGTTATTACTTTGCTGTTTCGTACAAAGACTTTTTAAACACAGAACAATATGAGTTCGCGCATTTAACATTTATAAAATAAAGAATTAAAAAGAATATGCATGCGCATATGTTCTCCATTCTATAAATCATGATATAAAGTGAGGAATTGAATTTCGTATAAGCGAGAATTATATAATTGATCATATGTCAATTATATAGTTAAATTAGTTGCAATTTTTGACATTCAATGTAGGAAATTAAAAGATAATTCACATTTCAGATTTTACTGACAGTTTCATAGCTTCTCAAGCATTCGCGTTTTTCGCTGGTGGTTTCGAGACCTCATCGACGGCGATGACTTGCGCGCTTTACGAGCTGGCTTTAAATCAGAAAATACAAGACAAATTGCGTGAAGAAATTGATGAGGAATACATGAAGCATGATAGTAATTTAACGTATGAAGACATCAAGAAAATGGAGTACTTGAATAAGGTACTCAAAGGTACGTTGCCCGAAAATTCGTATTTCGAGAGATTGAATCAAAGGAAGGTATGAGAAACATAATGACTATAATATAATCGTATCGCTGATAAAACTAATTTCTTGTTCATTAACTCGTATAAATGCATTTTCATTAACTTGTCATTATTTTTACTGCAGAAACTTTACGAAAATATCCAACTGCATCGTTCTTACCGAGAAAATCGACGTCGAGTTATACTTTCAGCGACATCGAAGTCAGTATACCGAAGGAGCAAAAGATATGGATTCCCATCTTCGCGCTTCAACATGATCCGCGTGTTTATCCTGAACCAGATGTTTTCGATCCGGAAAGATTTAGTGAGGAGGCTGTGCAAAATAGGCACCCGATGTTTTTCCTTTCTTTCGGTGACGGGCCAAGAAAATGTATTGGTACGATGAAATAAATGTCGTGTTTCATTTCTCTTTGCTCCATTTTCAATCGAAAAAATTTCATTCGAGAATCTTGATCTGATTACTGTTTCTTATTTTCAGGTTCTCGCTTCGCCACTTATCAAACTAAACTTGGGCTCATAAAAATACTACGAAATTACAAAGTCGAGGCTTGCGAGAAAACGGAAATACCTTTAGTCTTGCGCGAACTTTTTATAATAACACCGAAAAATGGAGTTTACTTAAAAATAATTAAAATCAATCGAGCGTAAGTTAAGCTCTTCTTTAATTTTCCGAAAGAACGTGCATGAAAAGAAATAGAGGAGGGAATCAATTTGTATAATAAGAGTTACTATTCCGACTGCAATATAATATTTGTTAATTTTATTGATATCGATTTTGTATAATAACAGTGACGATCAGAGAGCAGAGAGTTGTGTGTCTGCTTTCTGTGCCTATAAGATTCAAATCCGTCCTAAAATATCGGATTCGACTGTCATTTCTTGAGAACGTAATGGCAAACCTAGGCTGCGGCCCACTTGACGCTACAAATGCTTCGAAGTATTCCTCTTCTCCTTTCTTTTAATGAAGAAAGAAAGAGAAGAAGAACGCTTCAAAGCATTTGTAGCGTCAAGTGAACCGCAGCCCTAATAGTCCGTTTGGAATATATATATATATATATTATATATATATATATAATATTAAATTGTAAATTTCATCGATTTATATAATCTGCTATAAAGAGCATACTATAAATATACGCAGCTTATTTTTATTACCCTCCTGCAGTGTTGAGCTAGTAATCTATGTCCATGAAAATTATAATACTACGAAATCATCAAGAAACTAAGGCCCGGTTGCGTTTTTAACTGTCCCCCTTAGAAAGAGACGAAGAGTGAGTTAAGCTAAGATTGCGACGTTGATGCAACCGGGTCTAAGAGAGTTCAAGGTCAGATTTGAGTAGCTCTCTTCTTCTTGAGGGAGGCGAAAGTCTAACTTAGGCTGTTGTGCCATTTATTATGATGGATGATGAAGTATAATAACATCTCATTGCGATATCAGTTAGTGATTAGATCGTTTAAATATAAATTATAGATACTTTTGCATACGTAAATTAACCCTAGCTAACCATAATTATTTTCGAGTCCTTAATGCGCCACACTTCGGTCCGTGAGCCCGCTCGACTTTGTCGCATTGTCATTTTCATTCTAATTGATATTTATAAGCTTGTGATGTAAGAATTAGAAATACAGAGTCTGAATAAAATGTTCATGATAAAATATCATTATTATATATAAGAAGACTAGAAATTTGTGTTATTATATAAGAACTAGAAAATCGAAAAATATTCAGCAGTCCACTGAACCGAATGTTTTATGTAAGTATTCTATTGCATATCAAAAATGAAATATATGTATAAAATAAATATGAGACGTATTTGCGCATATCAAACTTTCGCAAACGTTTGCGTGCAAGTTCTCTTATATTATGAAACTCTTATAAAATAATTCATAGTAAATTTTATATATGGAAGAAGTATTTTACTCGCGCGCTAATTATAAGGCATTGATTAAAAACCATTTTCCTTGTACAATTGTTATCTAGTTTAACATTAAATTTATTATTCCGCGTCATTGTTATGAAAATTTTATAATGTAATTTTCTGCTTTTGTCCTTTTTTTACACAAATATAAAAATATATCGATTCGACAATATTGAGTATAATAGTTTTATATGTAAGTAGTCATCAAGTGTTATCTAGGTTTTTAAGCTTTTTAACAAACTATTTCCTATATACATATATTAGTACAGAATACAAAAGGAGATAAGGTAATATATTTTGGACGGCTTTTTACATATATTTCCTATCTATACTTTCCGTTACTCACTAGATTTTTTATAATCCTTACGTCAAATATTTATGTCACATAACGTTATCGCATTGTCACGTAGTCATTTTCTTTTAAATGTTCCGAGATATCCGACTCGGGCATACTGAGATCTCTCAATTGTGGCGACATCGGAACATAGCTGGAATGGTCTGTGAAAGTAGTTTCTTGCGTACATACTGTATTTTGTAGCCTTGCTTTAAAATGGTCGGAAATTTCTGAATGAGAATATTGCTCGATATCCACCCTGTTTTAAGAAAGATAGTCTTTTTTTTTAATTGCTCTAGTCTTACATTTAGCGTCATTCTCGGGAGAAACTTGAAGTTAAATAAAATTGCAATCATACCTATCTTCCTTCGTGTGCTCGGGTCCCCGCTTCTGTCGTGGTGGTAGTGCCGGAGGTTTCATTTGCAAATCGCACGGAATTTTACCCGTTAGTGACGTTTTCAGCTCAGGTGAACAAACATCGTCTTTAATTTCTTCGTAAATTCCAGAGGCAACTGAGGTATTGGACTCCCTGTTGTAGGAATGACGTTTTTCACTGTACGTCAAATTGGGTTCCGATTGATATATATTTTCCACAGCTTTAGTGCCGATTGATGTCCTTAAACTGTTTTTTCACATATATTTGTCAGATTTAATTATGTACCTCATCACACAAGTAATACTGTTATTTAATTTTCTGCATATGATGCATACCAATTGGCATCTGTATTAAGGACACAGAGCGGTGCGTTATTCTTTAGCTGTGAGGGAAGACTACCGATTCCACCATGCGCCACCGTTTCAAGATCACCATTAGAATGTAAAAGTCTTTGTCGGTGTCTCGGACCACGACCTTGCGTCACCAAGTCTCGTAGCAACTTATTAGCATCAAGACAGAATACGTGGAGTTCCCCGACGCCGCAGCAAAACTCCTTGCTGGTGTGCATTACACAAATACGTTTCACATCTTCTGGACGGCCCACTGTTATTAAATGGAACTGAGTGAATTCCTTCCATTCAAAAGTTTCGGCTATCTCACCCGTGTGAACATTTCTGATGAAAATTCCAATCTCGTTGGCAATCAGATCTCCGTATAAACCTGAAAATCACATTGATAATCAGAGACAAAGTCGACAGGGAGACTCCTAGCGCAAATGGCAATTACACCAACCGGTTAAACCTGCCGCCTTTGAATGCGAGTTGTCAACTATGGATATATTGTATGACCTCTCCGTACAGCAGTGCCTTCTGGGCTTCAATAAGTGTCTGATATCCGCCATCCAACGTTGCGTCTCGGTCTCCGAATTGGCGGACAGCGACAATAGCGGCTTCCTGTCCACTGCCGACGATATACTAAACGCAAATAGCTTCGTTCTGGAGCGAATGCGATGCACGACGGCGCTCGATGGTAGCGTCACAGAACTGTCCTTCTCGTTTTGCTTTAAAGCGCTGCCGCGGCAGCTGAGCTTCTGGTCAAACTGCACCAGCAGGCCAAGGTCGGGTCCCTCACCGAGCTTCCTCACCGAGCACCATGATCGTTTCCACACCTTCGACAGAGGCAAGGCTCTCTTTCTCACCTTCTGCGTGACATATTTGCTTCCCGTCGACTTGACGTCAAGAAATCCGCAAATTTCCGTGTCGCGCGTACTCATTCTCTGTAAACAGGCGCGTCAAATTGGAGCAGAAAGCTTCGAGCACACGTATATATCGTCGTGAAGAAAGATTTGTAAGATTTGTCACGATTTTTAAGAAAATTGCGACGACGGTTTTGCAATGTTCAGCAAATCTCGGTGCGGAATGTGGATCTAAATTATCTAAAACATATATAGGTATTATGCTATGGTAAAAGATAAACAGACCGATTGTGTAATTCGAAAACAAATGTAAAAACAAACGCTAAGGTATATTTACAATTTTGCCGGCTGTCACGCTCGCTCACTTAACTTGCATCCATCTCGTTTCGAGAGCAGAAAGTGCTCGGGAGTGCAAGGAAAACAAATTTTGAATTTATGCGTTCCGAAACTCGTCGGATAAAGGTGGATAGAGGTTTTCGAAAAACTATTTGGATTTGTACTTTATTGTTAATTAAAAAGTTGTCTAAAGAGACGTCTCAAAATTGTTAAATTAATAAATTACCCGATAAATCGCGATGTATTTAATGACTGCATGATAACTGTAGTTACAGTAACATTAATTGGTACATATAATCTTGAAATATTTTATATAATTGTTATTACTAGACAAAATAATAATAATTGGTAATGTATAATATTCTGGATTTTTGAAATATATAAAGTTAAAACGTGCATTAATAAAAATATTTATTTTGTAAATATTCCTCCACACCAATTTCCATACACTTATACGTACACTAACAAAAATTATAAAACATATCCGGCATGCAATATTGAAAATTTTAAGTTTAAAAATTTTAATGCAAAAATATAAATTAATTTTTAATAAAGTATCAAGAGAACATATAATAATGAGAGAGATTGCACTATCTAAAATTTCAAGTATTTTCCAATGTTCCAAAAATTACTACAATTCTGAGAATTTGGGAGTTCGAATCATGAAAATCAAATAAGATATCAGAAGAACATAATCGGGGCAAGGAGGTTTGCAGTATATAAAATTCTATACATCTTTTTCAAAGTTTCAAAAATTGACGATTTGCAATTCGAAAAATTCGGGATTTCAAATCCCGAAAATCAAGAAAGTCAAAAATCGATCAAGTATCAGGAGAATATAACCGGCAAGAAGGTTGCATTAAAAAAATTCCAAAAAATCTCTACTCAAAATTTCTACTCTACTCAAAATTCGGAATTTTAAATCACATAAATTAAGAGACTCGGAAATTGACAAATAATATTTAACATATATATATAATCATCATTTTAAGTGCAGGAAGTTCTGCAATTACAAAGAACAGAAACCTTATTCTACATTGGTAATATTGGTATAACCTCGTTTCTTTTCAGAGAACTCCTTACAAAGAAGAAAATGCTACAAATCGTTTGGAATACAGTGTGACAAGAGTTTGTCGTATAGTCGGCTTATCTCGCTTGATAATAACACGCATAAAAAATGCGTAATGCTATCTTGAATTCATTGTGCACCGAGATCATCCGTACCGTTCGCAATGCAAAACTTTTCAAGCCGCAAAGGTGACGGTTCATTGAACAAGAAAACTTAATTTTAAACCAAGGAAACTCGTGAAACGCGTCAATTAACTCTGTATCTGCTTTTAGGAAGTGGACGTATTCGTCGAGCAGGCGTTTCTCCAAGGAAGCGACATCCGACGTGGAGTACAATGTTCCGGTTGAAGCCATCCGTAACTTCAGTATAGTCGCGCACGTCGACCATGGTAAAAGTACATTAGCGGACAGACTGCTGGAATTAACGGGGGCTATAAAGGCAAACTCTGGCAAGCAGGTCCTGGATAATCTGCAGGTGGAAAGAGAACGCGGTATCACTGTGAAAGCGCAAACGGCTTCGCTATTTCATTCGTATCGAGGCAAGAGGTACCTCCTAAATCTCATCGACACACCGGGCCATGTAGACTTTTCGGCGGAGGTCCATCGATCGCTGGCTCCCTGTCAAGGAGTCGTCCTGCTGGTCGATGCTAACGATGGTGTCCAAGCGCAAACGGTGGCCAATTATTATCTAGCGCGAGAGAGGAATCTTGTGATAATACCGGTGATCAATAAAGTGGACCTGAAGAACGCCAATCCGGAGAAGGTCAAGGAACAGTTGCAAATATTGCTCGACATGGATGAAGTGGATGTTATTAAAATATCCGCCAAGCTAGGCACTGGTGTCGATCGAGTTCTGGATGCCGTAGTCGAGAGAATTCCACCGCCAACGGTGGCCAGAGATGAGCCCTTCCGAGCACTGATATTCGACAGTTGGTACGACAAGCATAAAGGGGCAATCTCTTTAATTTATGTCAAGGATGGAGCGTTGTCAGTCGGTAAACAAATTAGTTCCGCACATATGAAGAAATCGTACGAAGTGCGAAATATCTTTCTTCTCAGACCTCATGCAGAAAATGTGAAGACAATGTGAGTGAGTATGAACTCTTGAAATCTTGTTTTACTGAAAGAAATTTAATTTTATGAATTAAATATTTATAGATATATGTATGAGAGTTTTTTAATCTTTATTCGATGTAATTTAGATTTGCTGGACAGGTAGGCGCTGTCTCGTGCAATATGAAGTCTAAGGAGGCTCACATCGGCGACACTTTACATCTGCGAAATCAGTCCGTCGAGCCTTTAGAAGGATTCAAACCACCAAAGCCAATGGTGTTTTCGGGTGTATATCCGATGGATCAGTCGCAATTCGTCTCTCTGCAAGCAGCTATCGACAAGCTTACCTTAAACGACAGCGCTGTAAATGCCACTTTAGAGTCCAGGTAAAATACTTTACCTTGACCATGTGTAAGATTCGTATAATGCATAGTGAAATCGCTTTCTAAATGTTGTCTGTAAATGGTGAATTGCACGAATAATGTTCAAACATGTTGATAAAACATGATAAAAAAAAAAAAAAAAATTGCAGCGCTGCGCTTGGAAGGGGATGGCGAATTGGTTTTCTAGGCCTGTTACATATGGAAGTCTTTATTCAGCGTCTCGAACAGGAATATGGGGCGCAGCCGATAGTTACGGCACCCGCGGTGACGTACAAAGCAAAGATCTTGGGCAGCAAAAATATAACAAAGTATCAAGGCGACACAGTGATCTTTAATAATCCGGTGCATTTTCCGGACCCCCAGATTGTTAGCGAATTTTACGAGCCTATGATTATCGCAACTATCATTACGCCAGGTATTTGCGATTTGACTACAGTATAGAGTATAGTTTTTAATTCATTCAGAATTTAAGAATATATTAGGCGACGGTAACTAAAAATACATTTTCAAATGCTTTAATCGGCGATTTCACGACTACTGTTTCTTATTTTCATTATTTATTGTTTAACACCTACAGATTAATCAATACTTTTAAAAATGTATAGATACGTACATGAGAGAAATTATGTCCCTTTGCCGAGAAAAGCGAGGAGTTGAGAAACTGACCAAGACCATTGGCGGTGACAGATTCATGTTGCAGTACGTGATGCCATTGAACGAGGTGATTCTTGACTTTCACGATTGCTTAAAGAGCATAAGTTCCGGTTATGCTAGTTTCGATTATGAGGATTATGATTATGAGCTGGCTGACATAGTGAAGGTAATCATTTTTGCGACAAATTATCTTCGTGCGCTTTTTACATGCAATTTTTATTTCTCGATGGATTGTTTTTGGTATATAATCATGTATAAATTTTAGTTGAATGTTCTACTAAATGGAAAATTGGTAGAAGAATTATGCACGATTGTACATAGATCGAAAGCATCCGAGACAGGCAAGAAGCTATGCGTCAAGCTTCACGAAACCATTCCTCGGCAGCTTTTCGAGATAGCGATTCAAGCGGCAGTGGGGGCTAAAGTAATCGCGAGAGAAACTTTAAAGCCCTACAAAAAGGACGTGACAGCAAAATTAGTAAGTAAATTTACACCATGTATCTTACAATAAGGGTAGACTTTTAATTTAAGGGTTTCGCTTCGCTAACGTTGCTTCTTAATTCTTCTTCAGTACGGCGGTGATGTTACTAGAAGAAAAAAATTGCTGGCGCAGCAAGCGGAGGGGAAGAAGAAAATGAAGATGATAGGAAAGATTTCCCTACCACGGGACACTTTTATAAATGTATTAAAAAGATAACAGCATTTTTTTGTATTTAATATAAACCTATTATTGCGACAAAATAATAATAACGAACTGTGAAACAGTTCTGTATGAAATGTTTGTCAATATTAATTTATACAATCTGCCGTTTTTTTTTTCAAAGGTGCGTTTTTTAATACCATTGTAAAATTCTCAAAACTATCCCCGGTATAATCTCGTCGCAACAGTCGAAAATTTAATTCAAATTTCGCGCTCTCCGGAAGTCGCTGAATATACGTACTGTGAAGAATTCGGACACCGTCCGCCATTTTCAGCCTAAAATACAATTTCAACATGGCACAGCCAATCGAGTTCTCTTCCATCTCCGTGGATATTTTTTCTTCTTCGCCCGAAACGGAATCCGGTATCTCCCTTCTGTTACCTTCCTATTCCGCGCTCCGAGAATAATGGCCGCGCTGTCTCGTGCCGTTTCGGGTCGTTTCTGCCGTATAAGTACCTTTGTACATTTATCTGGCTGTTAAACACGGATGTGCCGGTGAATATTGATATCGAGCGTGATGGAATTGAATGTACGTGCCACGAGGCTGTGACGGAAAGCGGCTCGCTCTCGTTCTCCGTGCTGCGGAATTGAAGGAAGCGTCGACTGCACTTTCGAATCATGCTGGATACCGTCATTAGGACGGAGAAGTGGATACTTGTCTGCTAACCCAGAATTGAAATGCTGATCAACTAGTGGAATAAAGGCGTGATTGTAATCTAAAATAAAAAGAAATTGAGGTAACGGAACGTTACGTGTTGCAGTATTTTAGCATTATTCTAGAACTGTTTTTGGCACACCACCTGTCGAGACGAAACACTTTGGATATTGTATGTACAGAGCACATCAATTCCTGATATAAATTCATAACGTAATTTATTAATTATATTAAGTTGAAATTTATGAAATAAATGTCAACTTAAAGTAACTTTAATGCTAATTTAAATATTGAACTTGGCAATAGTCACCTGGGATGGTTTTTACACCGATCAGAGTATGCACATCAATTCCTGATAAAAATGTATCGTAACAAGGCCTGTTCTTTTAGCTGAACTTCTTGCATGGTTCATCTTTCCTTTTTTTCTTTTCACAGAAAGAGAGAAAAGGAGAAAAGATGAACTGTTGCAAGTTCAGCTTAATAGAACAGACCTGTAATTTATTAAATTACGTTAAGTTGAAATTTATTTCATAAGTGTCGACTTAATTTCAATGTCAATTTAAATATCTAACCCAGGAATGGTCACTTGGGGTAAAACTGATGATTTACACAAAGTGTATTTCACACAAAGATATCAAACTTTCTTCTGAGTCATTAGGTATACTTAATTTTTTTGTAAAAAATATTACAAGCACATGTGTGTGTTTCTGTAACCGAGTAACAATGTTTAAAAATAATAGTAACTGAGTAGGTAATGTTTAAAGATATGTAAGACATATGTACTATACTGTTAATATAAAATATATTTAATAAAAGGACAAATATTGTTTATGTATTATCTATCTGTATATCTTTAAAATAATAATAAAATCTTTATCGTTTGTAGAGGAGATATCTACAGGTATACATCAAGTTGAAATATTTTGTATCAAAAGCGATATCAAAATGGCGCCAGTACCTCTAGAGGGTCATCAAACTCCTGTCACAAACAACATACCACAGGAAGGCAATCGTGGTGGATCTATATCCTTAGGCATGCTCATAGATTTTATCATACAACGAACGTATCATGAACTCACTGTTCTTGCCGAACTGTACGTACAAAATATGGAACGTCGACAAGTATACCTCAACATTTTGCAACATGATCTATGTTTTTGTGGCTTGTTCTGTTTAGTCTACCTCGTAAAACGGACATGGAACGCAAAATTGAAATTTATAATTTTTCCGCTCGAACGAGGCAACTGTACGTTCGTCTGTTGGCACTGGTAAAATGGGCGAATAGCGCATCTAAAGTGGATAAATCTACAGTAAGATATACATTTTCACACGTCCCGTAGCCACTTAATTAAAATGTACAATCTAATAAATGTATTCTTCCTTTCAGCACATAATGGCGTTTTTAGATAAGCAGTCATTGCTTTTTGTCGATACCGCGGACATGCTGGCGAGGATGGCTCGTGAAACCTTGGTACACGCCAGACTTCCGAATTTTCATATCCCTGCAGCCGTGGAAGTACTTACCACTGGAACGTACGGTAGATTACCGGCTTGCATTCGAGTGAGTATGCACGGAAGAAAATAACGATCATGTTTTAAAGAAATATGACTCGAAAAATTATTACATCTGTATTTTCGAACAGGAGAGAATAGTGCCTCCGGATCCCATCACTCCTTCAGAAAAGAGAAGCACGTTGCAGAGATTGAATCAGGTTATTCAACATAGGTTGGTCACTGGAAATTTGCTACCACAAATGCGTAATTTAAAGGTACATACGAGACAACGAGACAAATATAAATTCTGTTAAAAGTTATGATTATTTTATAGAAGAAAGTATCGTTAATTAAATTCAATTTATTATCGATATATAGATCGAGGCAGGAAGGGTGACGTTCCTTGTTGAGCAAGAGTTTTCGGTGTCTCTTACGGTTATGGGTGATGGGCCGACAGTACCATGGAGATTGTTAGAATTGGAAATTTTGGTTTCGGATAGGGAGACTGGAGATGGCAAGGCATTGGTACATCCTTTGCAAACTCGATACGTACATCAGGTACGTTTGTCGCACGGTCAATTCAATAAGTTATAAACTCTTAAGATGTTTAAGAAATTGTTTAAGAAATGAAATTTTCCTCCATGACAGGTTGTTCAATCGCGATTGGCTGAAAGTACTAATCCACTATCGGAGGTGTATCATATCCTGCATTATTTTTGTCAGTCGTTACAATTAGAAGTTTTATATTCTCAAACGTTAAGGCTGATACGGGACAGATTGGACGATCATATTCACGTAGATGAATATACACCTGGCAAATGTCTTTCCATATCTTATTGGAGGTAAGAGTAATAGTAATGTGCACATATACATGTTTAAAAGAAATTTAGCAAAAGATTCTGTACGTGCACAGGATATTTATATTCATATATGAGATCTTTTCAGGGAATTAACGAGTAAGGATCCACGATCGGAGCTTGGATATAGATTAACTGTTCAAGTGGATCAACACGACCCTGCGAGACCCCTCGCAGTTGTGCACATCCCGTCGTTGGGTAGTAAGGTAAAGCAATACGCTTATAATTCTCAAACGTAACATTATATCACGTAACATTATAAACGTAACATAATTTGCGCAGGAAAGCGAGATAGCGCATAGAGCCATCAGATCGGACCAATTATCGATGGAATGCTTACTCGTACACACTATCTACATCCGGACGCGAAGTCGTTTATCCGAATTGAAGCAAGAGCTACAAACGATGCTGAAAGACGTTGAATGTAAGTTAAGAATATATTTTTCTTCGTCTTTTGCTTCTTATATTTGAGAATGAAACAAAGAGGTATTAATTTAAATGATATCTTAGGTACCTTAGCGGGATCTCCAGCTATTCTATCAGTACCTATATTGCAACCATGTTTACGCGCTGAGCTTCTGTTGGTCACAGTCGACACTCATACCGGTATGCTACAGTGTCACGTCCCTCAATACGACGCACCGCTTGTCCCAGAATTAACAACGGCGCTGAACGGGGATCATTCGCGTCTTCCGACACTTATCTCTGAACTGAGGTACTAATTATCGCGACGATCTTGCATTTGTGAGCTCATTCCAGCACACTTAAAGTAAAATTGGTTTCGACAGATTTTGGATAACGCAGAGACGTTGCGAGAAAACGTTGCAGCATCTACCAGCTACCTCGCACGAACGTTTGCCTGTTTTGCATCATCCGGATCATCCTATGTCTAAGATTAGTCGACACCGGATGTTCGTACAATTGCACAGACATCCTACAGTCATATTGGTACATATTTATTTTTATTAATTTCAAAAACTGCGATAATAATTAAAAATACTCTTATCTGAGTTTTGTTACAGTGTGTGTGTACTTATACATATGTTTTGCGATATGCTTTATTCCAGATTGTCGCGTTCAAAGAGAAAGAAAGCTCGCCATGTGAAATAGAGTGCTCCTTCTATCTCACTGTAGTGAAGCACAGTTCCATCGAAGGCGATCCGCACGATGATAGCATTGAAACAGAAATACCAAAAATGTATCTGAAGGTCCAAAGCCTTATTGAGTTTGATACTTTTGTGATTACACATGGCCCGTTTACAAGTGTCGATAGTGGTGAGTGGATTTATATAAGTTTTATATTGTGTCTTGGAATAAAGATGAGTACGAGAAATTTACGTATATTAACGTCTATTGTTTATCACATATTTCATTTGTTGTTTTCTCATTTTTATATAACGACACTACAGACCTTGCTCGTTCTAAACATTAGATATTAAAATCAATAACTATGATAATAATTAACAATACTATAATATTTGTTCGTCATTAAATTGTTACATGGATAAGTAAATGATTCATATAGATGTGCATGTACTTGTATATAAATTTAGTTTATCGGTTATTTTGTACTTAGCATAGACGCGTAAGTATGTAGGTAAAAGATATATGTTGTGTTAAGTAAGTGTAGCTTGTAATACAATTTAGGATTAATCCCTATGATTTTATATAACGATGTTTCTTTACTAACGACTTCCAGCAACTTTTAAATCTTTTCTAATTACTAGTGATAGGTATAGGTACACTGTATGTATTATACAAGATGATTCTCACTTATATGTCAATACCAGATCTTGTAGCGGGTACTTCGAGCATTTTCTTTAATTGATTAATATAATTATAACACATGCATACATATATGTATATGAACGATAGAAAAGGAGGAAAGTTTTGCTCGTAAAACTGGTATTAACATGTAAATAACCAATTAGCCGTTTTTATAATTAGCTTAATTAGTGTTATCGAGCTAATATATGTACATGCAGTGCTCTCGTATTAAGTACATATAATCTACTCTGCCTGATAATGTTAAGATCAATTTTCTCACTAACTCTTACTAACATACTCATGTTCTTTTTGCTCGTTATCGTTATGCATTATAATACAGTGTACGGATAATAATTAACATCTGGCATCGTTCAGTGTGGTATCGGCATACTGCTCTGCTACTTTTAGGGGGATTTAACGGGTGGATTTTTTAGGGAATAATGATCAAGATGGGGGGTGCATTACAGAAGTGGTGGAGACGACCAACAACAAACGTAGAAGCACCGGGGTCGGAGGAAGGACAGACGCGGTAGGAACGCCACAGAATAGAAGACCAAAGCATCCGGCTTACTTTATTCCGGAGTTGGCGCATGTCGTCGCTTTGTGCGACGAGCGAATACCGTTCGTAACTCTGGCTCAAGAAGTAAGATTTTATTTTCTCATTGATTTTTTTTTCTTTTTTTTTTTTACAACACGACGTGTCTCTTGCAAAGCAACGTGCGCTTCGAGATGTCCTGTACACGACAGCGAATTATTCCGTATTACAAATTTGTTTTAATTTAACATTAATATGCAGCTTACTAGACGAGAGATAGCCCATCAAGGTCTCCAGGTTGAGGCGAATGCCACGGCATTGGTGCTCAAACTTGTTCAATTGCCTCCGCCTTTGCCGAGCATGACTACGAGCAGTGCTTGGCATGCTCTTCTTAAAAGACTCCTGAGTGTCTCGATTAGAGTTCAGGGCAAGGGCATGGCTAAAACTTGGACAGTGGAATTTGTATTTTACGGTAGTCCTCTTTCCAGCAGTCATTCCAAAGAACAAGGTATCGATATTGTTTCTGTATGTAAGAGAATTTACTTGTCATTAATATGTATATTTTTCATAATTCTGCAGTTTAAAATTACGAATTTGACAATGAGGTATTTATTACAAATTCGTCAATAAGTCTTTTACTTTTTTAGTTATTTTTTGCGAGATTACATTTTCAAAAAATCATATGTGTATATGTATTTGTGTATATATTTGTGTATATAACGTATGAGAATTAATGTTTCCATTTTAACTTGAAGTAAAATATGGCACACGTAATTCCTGTTTTGACTGAGTTAAATCGGATCTTCTCTCGTGAGCAAATAAAATGCATCATCGTCTTTTGCTTGTTTTAAAAGAAGAGTTATTCAAGTGCAGTCTTTACAGGTTTGCGAAGACCAGTTTATTTTCAATACGAAATGGGTATGGCCGATACCGTCTCCCGCACTGTGGATGCCTTATTAAACGATTGGGCACAAATAGTGCATTTGTATTCGATTGTTCAAGATTTAGCTGAATATTTCAAAATGGGTGCGTCATACATTACGATTAAATCTTATATGAGTCACATCATTTACGTTTCTGTGTAATTTGCAATGTCTGCTTTCTTTATTCCAGAGAAATACAACTTACGCAACATGGTTAGCATTAAGTCTTATAGTTATAGCAAGCTGGTTCTTGCGTATGGTCCAAATCAAGGTGCAACTGTCACTATACAGTGGAGTACAAACGACAAGGCTTTTAAGATGGTATTTGGTAGGAGTAAGTTTTCTACGTTGATATCCAATTTCGAGTGTTTGCTCGATGAGAACTGGGTAATGACGTCTCGCTTGTTATCCTTAGGTCCAACGAATTCGGTGACCAACGCGCATTCTATAATGAAGGAACAACTAGAAGCTCATTTGAATAGACACACGAATTTGGCACAAATTATTCACATACTTAACGAAACGCTTCAGCCGCTCACGTCGATCAATAAATTACCATCAATCCCACAGTTATGCGTGCATGCGGTAAGTGCACGCGCTCACCCGCCTTTTTTCGGTTCCGATTTACGGCTAAATTCCCCTCTACAGAGACCACGAGTGCCAGTACAAACGTTTACTATAATGCCACAATGTGTCACTTTAGTAAGGATAGCGTATCAAGGGATGTATTGTTTGGAATTGCGTATGCGCGGCGGGGGCTTGGTAAGCTTGCGCGACGGTGCTTACAGTCGTTTCGACAGAAGTAATGTCGTTGACGAGTTCACGCCTACGCAAGGCTTAAAGGTAAAAAGATAGGAAAAAAAGACATCGTCAATAATTGAAGGAGTTCATGCGAGATAAGCGTGTTCGTATCGTTGCAGGCATTCTTATCGAAATATGTCGACGAGAATGCGGTATCTAGAAGGAGATCTCAGTCGGAGGACGATAATCCACCGTCGCCTGTCACTATGGACAGCGACGGTGCTGGAGGCAACGTGGGCTTCTTAGGGCATCATAGAAGCGGGCCCCAATCGCCCGCCCAACAACGCGAAGGTCTGAGATTTCATCCACCGCTAACACCACCGTCCGGTAGCAATCCTCACACACCGGCTAGTCCTCATACTGCAAATATATCCCAAGTAAGTCGTCCAGCTAAGACAATACATGAATCATTCTTCTTCTCAGAACTTTTATCCTCCAAGGAATATGCTTTATTTATCGCTTTGTTATCTTGGATTTATCTTTTTATTTCTTGTTTCTATCAGTGGAATTTTCTACTCAAAATTGGCCTATCAGTTGCCCCAATAAGTCACCAATAAGACTAATTTCAAACTCTTATCTTTAGGCAAATCAACACCAAAGTTTCGGAAGCAGTCCCGCAACTTCGTTTAATTTAGCATCTCCGCCGTCATTACCGCCAAATACACCCAATATGTTACCACATCCGTCTCCTGGATCGGGACTCGTTGCGAATAGTCCTCTAAATCCGATGCACGTTCCCAGTCCGGCTGGTCTCATGCCGACATCGTCGCCTGGACCTTGCAGTAATGTTCAAGTAGGGCATTCTCCTGCTGGTTCGTTCATGCAAACAGGTATATATAAGCATGACAGAAAATTCAATTTTTACATCTTTACAATTTTACTTGCGTCTTCCAAGATTTTGTTGTTTTGTTTTTCATGAATTTCAAATCTTTTTCTCCTTGTCTTAAAACCCTTACACGCTTGTTGCATTTAAAACAATTTAAAACAAATGCAAAAAATAATAGTTTTTATTTTGAAATTATAACATTATTGGAGAATCAAGTCGCGAACAACAATAGCAACGAGCAAGCCTATCTTTTCAACGTTGATAATGATACGTCGATTTTCAGGTCATATGGACGGTAGTCCTTTCCCGGCCTCTCAAAGCATGGCTTCTCCGGCTGCCTCCAACTGGCCTGGATCTCCGAGTGTACCGAGGCCTTCCCCCGCGAGACCCGGACAGAACCCGAGTCACGCGGCGTTGCATAGCCCGCAAGCCTCCGATCACAAGACTGGTAGTCACATATCCAGGGTATTACCGCAGAGATCCTGGGCAGGTGCCGTGCCGACGCTTCTCACGCACGAAGCCCTAGAACTGCTTTGCTGCTCGTCAATCCATCCGTCCAACTTGCCGGGTCCGGATATGTCGCCGCTCGAGAGATTTCTGGGCTGCGTCTACATGCGGAGACAGTTGCAACGCTTCATCCAGATGGATGATTGCGTAAGCAAACTTACGTTTACCTTGATTGAAAATTTTATTCCTAAAAAAGCTATAAAATTAATATTCACTTGTAGCATATGTATGAGGTGAGGTATATATTAAAATCTTTTATAAAAGTTTTATATCTATTACAGTTATACTTGATTCATCATAGATGCGCATTAGTTTGAAATTGTCTATCCGGCATGAGAATACTTTTTACGCAAAATCGTACAACTCGCGGTCAATTTTTGATGCTATTAGTAAAAAGTATTAGTAAAAGTAATGCTATTAATAAAAAATAAACATACAAACATAAAATACATATTTGACACGTATGTATATGAATTGTTGTAGTTAACCGGTATCAGTGCCGAGCCCGGTGTGGTACACTTCAAAGCCGAGAGCTTGCAATGCAGAGTCGGATTAAATCCGCAACATTTCCAATCTCTTCACATAAAGGTCCTCTCTCTTCCGGAGTATAAAGATCAATGGAGTGTGGAAGAGTTACAGGTAATTAAAACAGACACCTTGCGTACGAGACGCAATTCACTCGAGCAAATAAGATGAACGTCGTTTTATTCGCAGATTATTGAGAAGTTCTTCGACAATCGAGTAGCCGCCCCGCCTTATAAACACAACACCCTGTCTGGTTTCGGGAGGATGCTCAACGTGCGTTTTAAAGTGTTGAAGGACTTCGTGCAGATAATGAAGCTGGAGCTAGTTCCCGGTCTCGTACAGCAGCAGCAGTTGAAGTGGTCCGTCCAGCTGTGTTTGCGAATCCCGCCTTCCGCTGGGCCAATCGTGCCCCCCGGCACGGAGGGCGTACACGTTTGCAGGAGCAAAATCCTATTTTTCGTGAGTATCATTCGTGTTCTTTACGTCGTGGTCGAGGTTCACTTTACACTCAATCAATCCTTAAAAACTTATGGCGCTTGCAGTTGCAAATAACGAGAATGGGTATACCGTATCAAGGAGAGACGCCATCCTTGGTGCTGCCGTTCGTGTACGACGTAACTACGAATTTAACGCAACTGGCGGAGAGACGAGATCTTAGCCCTCCTCCCACGGCGCTTACGGCGGCATCCATGCAGCTGAAGAGATTCGCCGAGTACGGCGCGAATCAGTCGGAGTGCTCGTTGTTCCCCGCTGTACGGGACCTGTTAGCTAATTTCACATTGCCGACGGAACCGCAGGTTATGCCACAGGTGATGATTTTAAGCAGAAAAAACCTTAAGTGCATTTATATAAAGCTATTAGATTGTGACGTTAAAAGTAACAAATCAAGTAAATCCTTTTTATTATTTCTCATACTACATATCAAGATTAATTAATTTTCATAACGTATGCAGTGTGAGACTAATGGTGATATTCCAATATTGCTTGTAACGATATATTTATTGGCACATTTTATTTATTAAAAATCATTCCATAAAATAATTATGAATCGACGAGACTTGAAATGGAGCTCTCAATTACATAAAATCATGTATAAACAATGTAGTTTTTGTTCATAACAATTTAAGATATCAACGAACGTCGTTGATAAAACATTTTTAAATAAAATCTAATAGAATACAAAATTAATTTATATCTCATTTGTAACAGGTTGGCCCGCCCCCGGCGGGAAATCAAGTACCCGCCCAGCAGATCCAGAACACGACGATGCAGATGCATTCGCCTATGGCGGGCGGCCAAGGTCCGCCGCAGGGACCATACGGAATCCAAGGCATGCAGCCGATGGGCATGATGGGCGGGCCGCCTCAATAGGACTTGCTTTACTCTCCTAATCCCCTTTGTCTGCCGAGTCATCCAACGTGGATGAACTAGAAATGTAAACCTCGAAGAATTCGCGGGACAATTCGCCCGTGCTATTCTAACATTAGAGGATTTACATTTTATGGGGTATCTTAGGAGAGAGAAAGCTGTGACATTCGCTGCGTTTAATCCAACGAAGGTAAAAAAAAATGGACTGATAAAAGAAGAGATATTACGAAATGTTCCCTGTGTGAGTGACAATCTCTGATATCTGAGTTTGGTACTGTAAATACGCGCTTTGTATTTTAACAACGCTATCAGCAAACTCTACCACTAAAGCAAATATGCTAAAACGAATGTATAAAATGTATCATAAGAATTAGGTCATAAGAATTATATTAGATTATATCATTCGACGTAGCTTAATTTAATTTAATGGAAAATTACTACAGCTGTAACTGTACTTGCCAGCGACAATTCCTTTATATTTACATTCTGCTTCGTGTAAAATTATATTCTCCACTGGAAATTATCTATATACAAGTATAGAATACAAATCTATAGAGGCAAGTATCTTTTTTATAACATATGAACAATATATAAATGTGAATACGAAATAATGAAATTTATGATATTGTTGCAAATAAAAGGCATTATAGATGTGCGAAAAAAATGTAAAAATGTTTATAAGTATATTTCTTAGATGTATTTACGAGTTTGCATACTGCGCTTTCGAATATATGTGAACAACGATTTTATCAGACGTACAGTTTTTATACACACACACATATAAAAGTTGCGTTATTTTATAATCAGCATATTTGACAAATAAGCTGTTGGACATCTAAAAATGTTTTTATGTCAAATTAATTTAAATATCATATATATATATATATGTGTCCACATTTGTAATCGATTGATTCTTGATATGTTTCCGTAATGAATCGATAGAAGAAAATAATTCGCATTACACATTTTATCTGGCATTTATGAATAATATATATAAAATTTTTATTTTGGTTCTGTGTGTATACAGCTTCTTTCTTTTTTTACAAAAAACATATAATACTCTTAACAAAAATCAATCGTACTATATTCTTAATATATGCAATTGTACAGTACTCATAGTTAATAATAATGTATTGGAATACAACTGTATATCAATAATCGCATCTCAAATATATACACTTTTAGGTCAGGTATCAGTCTCTGTATATAAAATTTGAATACATCTTGATACACCTATTTCACATGACAATTCTTAATTGCACCGAAACAAAAACTGAACGTTACTAAATATCTTAAACTTTGAACTTAAAAACTAAGCAATATCATGCGTTCTTGGCCGTGTTTGTGTTTTGTTCGTCTTTTTTTTGGTAATCTTATCATTACAATATCTCACATGGTTTTTCAAAAATAATTTTTTTTTTTTGCACAGTAGCCTATATTCTTTGTATCTTTAGTACCAAAAAGATACTCGTGTGTATATATTATATATTGATTTACGCGAAACTAAATTTATCATGTACCATAGCATACGACTACAACACGCGCTTTTATAATTCATTATCATTTTTATCGCAATTTCAGAGTAAACACGTAAACTTGTCACATTAATCTTGACTCGACTTCCACAAATTCTACGTGAGATTTCTAAACTGGTGTCTTAGGCTTTTCGTTTTTTTACTGTTGTCTTCTTTTTTTTTTCCTTGACTTTAAATAGCTTTTCTGGAATTTATACATTCAATATTATGGGACTACATATTAGACAGCGTTATAAGGATCAGGCCGTTTATATTGCAATATTTATCCCTGTTTAACTCGATTCTGTGAACTTAATGATTTTAGTTGGGCAGGAAAATGCAAGTCGATGTATTTTCCGTCGAGGAAACGACGGACAGAAGACGTTATTATCTCGAAACTATTTTCTTCAATTTATTTCTTTCGTGACTAATTGTAAGCGAAAAATAATTTGTTGAAAGGTCTCTCGTCTGGACCGGTACTTGCGGTTCACGTAGGGATCAGATTGCAATAAAAAGAACCTTTACATTACTCTTTAAGATACTTGACGGACACACTATGCGAACGTTTAAAAATAAATATAAATATTCATAGTGCACAATATCGCATGCAAAAAACGTGTTCTTCATCTCTAAATTAAACTGCACATTATGTAAAAACAAGCATTTCACTATATACCGTATAGTTTTCAAACTATTAGCTAAACGAGTTAATGAGAATCTCAATCCTCCAATTAGTCTGTGCGATATCTCGTGGATCGCTCTTATCCGAGCGATTCGTCGTTTAATTGTACGTTACACGATTCATAAATGTGTACGATAAAATATTCTTTTTGACATAGCTTCGATACTTCGTGCCAGAGGTAAAAGGAGGTTTGATTTTGTTGACTTCCTTTATTATGGGAACAGTGATGTGCAGCACATTTTCATACACGGCAATCGATAAAGAAAAGAGAATCAACGTTCAATATAAACACTCTGACTTCGTGACTTGCTCACAAAGTGTATACGTATGTGTAAAATGCTCCCGCCGATCTCTATTGCTGTCAGCAATGACGCGCCGTTCCTATTTCTCAGACAATTATACATCTGATATATATCTGACAATTTTTAATTACTCAGGTACATATATATGTATGTAAGAAAAATATAAAGCTAGAAGCATATATCAGGTTGAAGTCGGAACGTATCACACATGAAATTTTGTATCGGTGAATGTTACGTGAAAAGAAAAGCCTTCTTCGGTCTCTGCCGCCAATATAAATCCTTCAAATAAAACATCCTCTCGCAAAGTAAATATTTCTTTAATGGCTCGAGCAAACAGCTCATTAGCATTTCGTAATCGTTATCACTCCGACTTATATTCCGCCGGAATGCTACTGAAACAATGACCTTTGTGCAAGACATATTTTAGTAAGTGTTACATATAAGAAGCGCTTCCACCAAACATTTTTGCCAAATGCAATAAAACAATGTAAAATATGTGCCAGAAAAGTATTCTCGAGTATCTTGAATGTTCCACTATCAGTTTTGAGAGATGAACGAAACATCGCGTGTTCATGAGTATTCCAAATTGTGAGTACAAGCATCTAAAACGTTTTACGAAAATATTGTAATATCGTACATCGCGTATGTACAATCTACTGTCGCGTTATCAACGTTCATCCGCGTTAACTTGTGGACGACCAAGAGCCGGAGGACGAAAAGGAAAGGAATTGGGGATTCACATCGTCGGACCGCACGGCCACGGTATCCCGGCCGCGTTTCTCAATCATTTTAAACGCTTGTACCTCCGTAATATACAAACACTTAGCGAAAAACTACGAAACGTTAGCGATTTACAGTGACGTTTTGGGATACTTCGTATCGTAATATATATATATATATACATGCGTATACCGCTTGCGATGCGCAACGCGAGATATATATATCTTATCAATCTTACATATATATTACGCACCGTAAAATATATAAGATTGATGGATTCCGGACCTGAGTTCTCCGTCGAGAAAAACGCGTAACGCCCAGCCATATATCTCCTACGTCACTGCCAATGTGATCTTTCGTTTTGGTTTTTTGTTTTTATTCTTTTTTATTCCCGAAACGTTTCGTCAACTCAAGCGTCAAGGGGTTTTCTGTCGGCTTCTCGGCTAGCCTAGGCTGGGCTAGCAGCTAGAGTTTCAAGCAAGCAAGGCACAGGAGCACTAAGGGCTCAACGTGCTAGGAGGCACTACTCAACAGTTCCATGCTCTTAATGCCTCGTCAACAGCAGCACCAACAAGTTAACACTGGAAACGAAAATGTCTAGAATGTGCGGCATGAACAATTAGTAGCGATGGTAAAATAGTATTCGTAAAAACTACCGTCCGCATTAAGATTACCGTCGGCTTCGTGTGTGTACGTACGCGCACCCCGGCACCGGAGAAGGAAAAAACGACGAACGAAATCACCTTCGTCAGGTCGATAGTCGCACACAGTACAGTACAGCACGCGGTCCGCGATTACAAATAACGTGGACCCCCCAAACAGTCCAAACAATACGTTTTGCATTGTTCCGTACCCCACGCGGCACGGAAGATTTGGCGGCGGAAACATTGCGAGAGAAGATTGCGATACCGCTAAATACATACGGCAGGAATGCAGCAACGTTGCTGCAGGAATGCAACAATGTTGGAACGTCTACCTCGCGTCGCAGTTTGCTGCGACGTGAATCGAAAGCTTTTCCGTGCCACATGGGGCGTTAAATCGTTGTTAAGTCTAGAAAAGTTCAGGTACGGAAGAAAACGCGTAAGATCGTTTGTGCATCATCTCTGTTTTTTTTTTGTTGCATTTCTGGTTCGATACACCTGACACGTGCGTTACGCGACGCGCGTGATCATATTGTCGAAAATGCAGTGCAATTCGTCGGTTAACTCTCGTCGAAATGAACAAAGAATCGGAAGTTTCTTTCGCGTTTCACTTGTACAATGTATACGCGCCGAGATATCGCAGAAACTCTAGAAAAATATACTCTATCTAAATATATATACACGTATCCCGCTAAGGAAATGATATCTTCGATTCGTAAGGTCCGCATGAAATCGTTGCAGTGTGTGCGTACAATTTAGTTTTTCAATTCTCTCAGTCTTAAAATATTTTTGTTTTTGTGCCTTTCTATTTTCTGGCTCTGGCCCTCCGCGTGTGTTCGGTGCGCATACGTACAGATTTTGCGTATACAGCAGCGTGTGTTAAACATTGAAAGTACACTAACATACATATTATCGATTTCTTATGAAGGTAATGTGGACTTCTCCTCGAAATTGTACGTTGTCCCATTTACAATAATGCATTATTTTTGTGTGTTCTTTACATATGTAAACGTGAGATGAGACACCTCATCCTGCGGTTTCTGTGATGTATCTGTTAGGTACCGTATAGCGTTTGCAACATTGAGACAATAGATTGCTGACTAAGCTACTATAACTAATGAGAAGGGAGAAAGGAAACAGTTAAATGTTTGTGTTACTTGCGTACCACAATTCCGAGTAGAATTTCGCCACGTATGTTTAATAACTCGTGCCGATAGCTGTTCGGATGAGTAAACACCGTGAAATCTCGAATGAATTCACGCTGAAGCTTAAATGAAACTTACAGGCCCAATTGCATACTTGTTTGGCTCGACAAAAACACATTTGATAATTCGTTCCAAAAACAAAATCTCTCTGCGCTCATATTTATATATCTATTATTAAACTCGTATTAGTTGAATTACGAAAGTGCATTATTTATGGATGGAACGCTTTGATTAGTGACTCGTATATTTTCTAAATTTTGGCCTCGTCTATTAGCAATCATAGTTGTTGCTTCGTAACTAATTCGTAAACAATTGATAAACAACGTCTTTATATGCAGGACTCGAAAAATGTCTAATTATAATAATTAACGTCATTTAGATTAATTGTAAACATGAAACAACAATTGCACATATTTAAACGTCTAATTACGTATTACGCTACTTTACACTTTTTTCCCCATTTGCATACTTTATTTCTTTTAATTCATTTTATGCATTTGATAATTCGTCATTATTAATACAAGGTGTCTCTCGCTGAACACACTTTCTTTGAATTATTCTCCTTGACCAATTCTAAGCTGATTTTCTCTTAACAAAGATGTCGAGATCAAGAATGAAAAGCGTTTTGGCTAACAAAATTAAATTCTTGAGTTAATTTCAAGTAGTATTTTAATAGTATTTTAATGTAAAGCTCAGTTACAAGAACATATATATATATATATTACTTTAAAGATTGGAAAGTTGTGATAAATTTCGGTTCTCCATTAAGGAAAAATCGACTCAAAATTAGCCGCGATTTAAAAGTGACGCTCGGCGAGGGACGCTTTATAGATACTAAAATAATGAAAATAATGACTTTTTGATTAATGATCGTACTATTAATGCACACTTCTAATTTTCATTATCACAAGATACCGTCTCTGCTCCATGATATATCCATCCCATATAAAATATCCTGTTCAAAGTAAACCAATCTTTCTGCCTATTCCACTAATCGATCTGCACCTGTTACAGGTGCGTCTACGTAATCGATGCAATCGGGCCTCTCTCTCTCTCTCTCTTTCTTTCTGCCTCCGTACATCTGGCTCTCTGCCTCTGTCAAATAATATGTAACAGCATGGCCATGCAAGGGTGGAGAGCAAAGCTACCATGCCTCATAGAATTCACGAAAGAACGCTTGTAGAGTAGAATGGATGATAGAACTAGACGCTGCAGCGCGAAGCAGCAGCAAGGAAGGGATCGGCTGTCAACTGACAGCTTCACCTCCGTCTTACTTGAAAGCAAACCCCATCAAAATCATCATCCTTACTTCAGCACCTCACCAGGCCTGTCTCGACGATACGTCTACACAAGCTAAAAGAACGTCCATTTGTCAATGCCTTCCAATTGAGAAAAGGTTCTACTTTAATATGGATGGATTGTGATTTCAGATGGATATGCGCGTGTGTACAACCGGTAATCTCTTCGCACCCGCGACGAGGCATTCACCTCGCCGTCGGGGAACCCGAACGTGAAATTGTGCTGCACTCAACAACACTTTCACTAACCGATCGACCTCGGTCGTTTATAAAAGCTATGGAAAATCGTGCGACAGTTTTTTTTTTCTTTTTGTTCATATTGACAAGACGGAATGCGAGATATTGAAAATAACTATGCGATCGAACGAATATTCAAGAAACCTGGGAAAGCAAGCTGCCCGATGGGCGATCGTAACAGAAATACGAACTTTATTACCGCGAATTTTTTTTAGCTATTTCACGTTCATTTCACGTTCTTCGTGCGAGAACTTGGACGTCAAAAGATGCCAGCCGAGGAGTATTCTAGTACGATATGTACATTATTGGTCATTTCGCCCGAATTCAAAAGCATTTTGAGTAAGCACGTTACAAGGCAATGACGAGATATTTGAAATACAAATGTTGATACAGATCGTTCAAGCGGGCGTTGAGCGGATAGAGACGAGTATTATAATAACAACGCGCGGAATATAAAAAGAATCTCCAAATATTTTCGTCCGCGTGACGTTCACGTCGAAAACGTGTTTCCTTCATTCGGCCTCTTCGTTTTCAGAAAGAGGAAAGTTTTTCCACGAACGACAAAACGATTTGCTCGCGGTGTCCACTACGACATACATTCCACGTTAATAATCTCGGTGAAAGCGAATGCGTTTACATATGTACATTGGCACTTTAGTGTCAAAGTAAAACGCTTGACGACTCGCGACCGATTCCGCGATTGACGTAATTTTGGCACATGCTAACTTTAAAGCTGTCACATCGACAAAGATCATGAAATCCTCTGTGCGCTTTCCGCTCAACGCGATTTCCGTTGAAATTCGTACGTTAACATGCGAGCGATCGAAGGGCTCGCAGTAGTACTCGTGAAAGCGATCGTGATCAGCGATCCCTCTCCCATCGATTGGGTGTAACGTTAAATCGTTTTTTCATCCGCAACCCTTCGATTCTCGTGAAGTTATAGCTCTGAAACTGAATGCGGTCGAAGCGCATGATGCGGTACGATGCCATCGGATTCAACTTGCGTCGCCATTGCGTTGGAAAGTACACGAAAGCATGTACGTACATATATGCATATACATATAATTTATATGTATGTGTATATATACAATATATATGCATGTATACATAGGTACATTGTGTGTTATATACGTATATTAAATATACACGTACAAACACAATCGAGGTATATTCGCGGAGTCCTTAAAGGAAAAAGAACTGCGTTCAAAAGAACTGCTGGCAGAAAGCTTAGCACATTCTGCTCTCGAGGTTACTCCTTGCCAGAAGGTTCTACGCATCGATAAACTGCAAAGTGTCAAAGATGTCACATTTTTACCGTAAATGAAACAGAGCTGACGTCCCTAACGGCCAAGGAAATCAGTTCAGCGGAAATAAGTAAGTTACTTTTGCGCACTTAATACCGGATTTAGTAACTGACTTTAACACCGAGCCTACCATGTTGTGGACGCCAGTAGCAGCAGGCTAGGTACAACGCCAGGATAATGACCAGGACCTCGACAAAGACCAGGGTAGCGGCCACACCGATCACTATCGCCGCGTTCTCCTCGATGGCGGTCATCATGGCCTGGTAGCAACCCTACGAATAAGCAATCATGTGTGTCAACTCTTAACACACGACATATCAACATATATCCTAAATAGCTGCCTGTACTAATTTTTCCGCCAGTTCGAAGTCGATCTTTCTTTAAAAAAAAAAAAAAAAAAAAAAATCAAGACGCCTAAACTAAAAATGAAAATTTGAGTGAATTTTTTTACGCGCGTTTAGTTGGATTTTAAAAGTGAATTTCGAGTGTAAACAACCTCGCTTTCACGAAGTTTTAATCTGAGAATCAAATGGCAGAAATATCTGTCTCTATTATCGAAAGAGGTATAATCAGAAAGATTAAATCTCATCGCCAAGAAAATGTTGGTTAACTTAAAAATAATCGCAAAGTTCGTATGCGAAGCCCGTATAAACGTTTTCTCTGTCACGCATAACACGGAACCTGTTCGAATACATCTTCTTGGATGGCTTCGGTATACGAGAACTAGGAACACGCAATGCCAATGTCGAGTCACGCTCAGAAAATTGTCAAGGGGAAAGTGTGTTATACGTGAATAGACGTACGTATGACCTATGCTCGTATAGGAGGAACAATTACATGCTAGTATGCTGGTCGGGTTAAGTGCTAATAGATACGCTGAGTAATGTAAAAAAAAAAGAACTGCTAAAGAAATGGCAAGACCCAACTTACCGTTTGATAGTATGAGTTAGACGCGGTGGGATTAATTGGACACGTAGGATCCTTCAGAACATCGTTTTCTTTTATACAGCAAGCATCGGGGACCGTTTTTCCGGTTATAGTCCAGTTCCTGTTCTCACTGAAGTCTCGAAAATTCTCCACGCCGCAACAATGGAGCTGAAGACATTTCCATCGATATCAGACACTTTGCCTTCCCTGCCCTTGATTGTTGATAAAATTTTTCTTTATTCATTTATCTTCATAAACTCGTGGCCGAGAAGATAAATGGATAAAGAAGACGTATATTTATAAACGTAAACTAAATTATTATCTCTTTGAATTAGCAATTTAATTTAACACGACGCTTATTGAAAGCTTATAATATTATATTTTATGATATTTCTTCTGAGTGTCGAGTTTGAAGAAGAAAATAGTATATACAGATATGTGACGCTTCTCCATAACTCATCCACTTTCCTATCTATTTTCTCCATAATTCATCACGACGCTCTAAAACAAAATTCTGGCGAGCGTTTGTAATATGCAATTTCGCTACAAAGTGGTACGATAGCGAGCACCGATAGCTCGTCCGCGATATTACCAGCTTTCACTTACACCAAAGCGCCAAGTGCAGTTAGCGAGCCACTTGGCAAATTAATCGCGTTTACGCATGCAAGACAGACGAAATCCGGAAGAATCAATGCACCATTAATTCGGCTCGCCGTTCGTGCCCGAAATTAATTATCATTAATTAACGCATTCGTTAGCGATAATTAGTAACTTTACCTTGCTCATGATACCGTCCCACGCGACTGTCACCGTGTCAGCTTTATCACCGCTGGACGCATAGTACTTGGCGATGGTCGACTTCAAGAAATCCTGCGTACCTTTCTCGACCTGCATAAATTTCATATTACGAATCTTATAAAAACATAATATATATTAATATATGTATTGTATAAAACTGGTCGATTTGGTCGACGCTGGTTTACTGACGAGAAATGTGGAATAAAACGCGGAATACGATAATTATATGAATACGCACGTCTCCTTTAAGTCCAAAAGCGAGGCCGACTACCACACACTCCAGGATTAAAACCAGCAAGATTAGAATGCCGTACTGCAATCACAGAAAATGTTTTTTTCCCTTTTTGTGTAACTCCATTCCGATAGCGTGCCCGACATCGTCGGCAAGGTGATGATCTTAGAGAAATAAATCGGAAAACGCACGACAAGATTGCTTCGTACGAAATCCGCTCTTCTCGAAAACGAAGATATATTATTAAAGAGAGAGAGAGAAAGAGAGAAGATTTATTCTACTCTTTCGATTTCTCTTTCTTTTGTAAATTCACTCTCTTCCCAGTTGTATCAACAATAATTCGAGGATTCGCTATTATATCGCGAATAAGAGGAAAAAAAATCAAGACGAGAAAATCTCGCGTTATATCACTAATTGAACTTGAACGTCGCTTGCATTGTTTTCAACAAACTCTATCGTCGATCACTGGATATCTGCTATAATCAACAACTCTGTTTTCTATTAAAGTATATACGCATTAAGAGATGCAACGTCATTTTAGAACCTCTTATTGAAAGTCACCGCGTAACGCTTATTAATTCAAAGTTATATATTTGCGTACGTACATATTAAAACGTAATATTCCTATTTTTAGATACAAAGCACGCGAGATATACATGAGCAAATATCCATATATCGCGACCAATTTTACATTGAACTGCCTGGGCATGTGTAAACGAAACGGGATTGCGAGCTAAACGAATTTTATCAGAACGAACTTACGACACAGAGGAGGCACCTGGACTCGAACATAGCGCCGCAATACCCGAGGAAACTGATGATGAATGTGAGAGCACCGGCGAGGATAAGAATGTAGGCGATCATCTGGATAACATCGGCGTCCGTTTGGTTCTGCAAAACAGAAAGATGCGATGAGAATACGAATCGCCCTGCGATAAATATTCATCGTCGAGCGCGAAATACAAGATTGCGCAACATTACGAGCATCCTAGAATCTCTTTTACGGCGAGATCTTACGCGTTCATCGTGATACGCAAAATTATTTATTATCAACGAGTAACATGGAAAAGCGGGCTTTGAGAGTGAAACGCGGTTAGTCACTTATAGCGTGAGCTAACGCTATGTAACATTTCATTAATAATTTAATATAAATTATAAATCGTACGTTTCGGCCCTACTTTGAACCGTCCTTCAGCGACGCGGTGATAGATAAATATGACATGATTATACGATAGATAAATTCTATTTTCTGATAGATAAATCCCATTATCTCTCTAAATTCTTTACTTGAGCCAACTGCTCAAAGTAGAACCGAAACGTATTTATAATTTGTATTAAATTATTAATTAAATGTTACATAGCATTAACTCACGCGCAACTAATCGCGTGATTTCACTCTCAAAGCCCACTTTTCCTTGTTACTCGTTAATTTTAATATCGAAAGTCTTTAGATAATTAATCATTTATTATTTATTACAACAAAATTAAATTCATTACACTTATTCTAATACATATGTTCTATTTATATTAATATATAATATATAATTATTATATAAAAATTATATATTATATTCATAATATTTTTAACAATTTTAGAAATAATATAGAGCTACTTGCGAACGTAACAAATGTAAAACGACGATACAACCCGAACAGGAAATCCTGTTTAGAAATCGCAGAAAAATGACTTAATAAAAGTCACAGAAGGAGATCCTCGTGTATCGTGATACTGATTCATAAGTTCTTGCGCTCGGTGGGGAGTTTACGATCACTTATTACAAATCACGGAATCCCCGGAGCTCTACTTCTGATCATTTCCCGTTTTACGAACGAGATTGTAAGACTTGGAACACAACTCGTTCACGCAATCACGTAAATCTTAAACTCCACGCGATTAAAATATCGACGGCATTTTGTCGTTAATAGCTGCGTTTATACTAATGTGTATCGATTGTTTATTTATTTACTTAATGTAATGTACAAACAAACGCGCTAGTACGCGTAAGTAGCCGCAAACAATTATTAGGTCGAGCTCGTCGCTAAGTATCCAACCGCGAGTATTGTACGGGAAACGTGCTCGATATAAGAGGATGACATAATGGCTCGCGAACGGCACTTGGAATACTTATAAGCTCCCTACATACAAGCTGTCGTCGTGCGTGATAGATATCGAGTTTCACGAGGCGGATCAGAGTGGAAACATAGACACTCCTTTGTGCGGGGCGTCGCGAGAAACGGGGCGCATCTGCCGATGTGCCTGGCCGTCGCGGACACTCTCCGCGGTTCCGCGATCCTCGCGGATCGTTATTCGTTAAAGGAGAGAATTGTATGGATTTAAAAAAAAAACCAGAAACGAGAGAAAGAGAGACGTTCGAGAGCGTAAACCCTTACGAGATGCCGGTATCTTCGCGCAAATCTTGTAAATGAGATATCCGTGCAAACTTGAAACGCCAGGCATAATCCGATCCGATAGCCCGTGGTAGTGCGGAGTAACAGAGAATCGCGCTAATCGACCCATCGCGTGTGAAAATCTATCTGTGGAAAAGAGAAAAAGATTCCAGAGGAAGAGCGTCAATGCGGCTAACGAAATAAGAGAAGTCAATTCTAAGAGATTAGAAGGAGACGCAAACGTTTCCTTGTTACGATACTAAAAACTTACATATATTTTTCCTTGGAGAATGCAAAATTCGTAACTATAGTTTCAATACGAGCCTGAGATAATTTATCGCGCGGTATATCCGCGCTTAAGGTTGGCCTCGAATTGAAGATGTAGTCAGCTATTAGCATGTAGTCAGATTAGTCAGCTATTAGCAAGTCAATCGAATTGACAATGCAAATTCGATTTTTATTACAGCTGCTCGGCCACGATAAATCATGAAGGATCAATTCCGCTGTCTCGTTCCACCGTGGAATTACTTGGGAATACTTTGCAAGTGCTCTCGTAGCGTTTTACGACTTGTTGTGTTAAATAAGACGATCACGTCGGTCGCGTGACCCATCGTTTTACGTTCGCGAGAATGCAGGCGGCAGCTCCCCGCCGCGCCGCTCTAAAGGCGTTCCGCGATTTGTACCTGCCGCGGATTGCTTCGTGGGCACGTTGACACTCTTATCTCGAACACCTGTTGAACGGATATAAGGTATTTTTAGTACGAGTTCCACCTTAGTATAGGCGCGCCGACATTGCACGTCTTATTGAATACTACCACTTGACGGCTGAGCGTGCCGCGAAAAATCAGGTCACCAGGTGAAAGGACTAATAAGGCTGTCTCGTGTTCGGTTTCACCGGCTTGTTCCGCCAGATTGATCAAAACTATTCGAGCGGCGACAGCGAATGATAAGCGAGCGACGTAAGCTAGTCAGTTTTAAATGTACGATCGGCCTAACACCGTGAGTCATTCATCTTGCTGATCCAGCAAGTACATTATTGCTTTATCAGTCCATAAGAAAGTCATTAGCATCAGTAATACTGAATTATATTTCAATTTAACAGTGTGTCTCAGCGCACCCGTGGCTCTGGAGCTGCAAACGATTGAAGGGAAAGACTTTTTCGAAAATTATAAGCTTCAGAGAAATCAATACATAATAAAATCACATTTTTTTCACTTTTGAGCTAACTTTAAGTAGATTTTGCTCTCGTCGAATTTTAGTTTAAGATTTCGTTGCAAAAATATATAATACCAAGCGATAGTGTCACGATGACCATTCTCAAAATACTTTCGACCAATCGACTCGAAATCTTTTGGGAAATTTCATTTGTCAACGCTCGTGTTTAAAAAAAGAACATTTTCTTTAATCTCTTCATAATCGTCTAAATAAAATTTTGAAATAAATGAAATAATGAAATTTATTATTTTCATACAAAACAGTATTATTTTAACTCCATTGGTTTAGTTAAATTAACATTGTTTCAGTTAAATTAACGACATTGAGTAGCCAGTAGGAGCAGTGGCGACCTACAGGAATAGTAAAAAATAACTCAAATTGTGTATAATTCGACATTACAAACTTAACAGTGTAGTTATTAGTGAACGTAGAAATCTACAAAACCATTTTCAGGTTTTTCAAGAGGGTGACACGGTAATTCCAGGATAAAGCGAAAATAACGTTGAGGCCCTAATAAAAAATACACGACTCATCAGGCATACGCGCACACACGCACATAGAGAATTACGATTCTACGGCCCATCGTCGAGCACGAGCTGTTGCTCCGAAATGACCTAATTTAGAGAATTTACAGTACACGGACGTATGTTGCGCGTGCGTCAGCGAGTTAATGCATTTTCTGGAGCTAACGGCGTACGTCCTAAATACCTGTTCCCCTCGTGCACGCGGACACACCGAACGTGGCCGACGGGAGAAAGAGGACGGATATCTAAGCGAAAGCCAGGGCCCCACAGAATTTTCTCTCTTACGAGGAAATTTTCCTTTCTAATTTCAAACCCCTCTCTCTTCCTGTTCTCCGTTCGCATTTCGTATATACGATGCTGTCATCAACGCTCCTGATAGATATCCGATATTGCTGTCCAATTCGCTGACCATTGTCTAAAGATGAGACTATACGGCTATTTAAGCCGAATCCGAGTTCTCTGTCGATATCGCTCAAGCAAGACGGCAATTAATGGGATAGACCGGGGGATCGGTTGACGGTGACAGACACAGAGGAAAACGGAATCGTTGTCGAGGAAATGTAAACGACAACGATAACGATAAGTGATAAGGGTACCCCAAGACAAGGCAGTTAATCTACGTCTGTCTCGAGATTTTCACTTGCACACTCGTTTCCGTTTACAATCCTCTCTCTCTCTCTCTCTCTCTTCGATCGGGCTCTTTATGAGGACTTTGACTTCCAATCCACCTAAAAAAAATTCTTTCCGAAAGTGGCAACGACCGAACTAACGGTTGAATATTATGCTTAATATCTAAAACAACTAACCCACATAATTCGCAAGCCGAGTTCTATTCGCGAGAAGTTTCTAAGAGACGCCAGCATATATAACGGCTGCAAGTTATATCCGTCCGATTAGAGTGATTAGAAGCGACTTTCTAAGCGTCCCCGAGCCTCCGCTAATAACGCAACGGTAATTTGTTCACGTGAAACCGATACGGCTACGATTTTATTTTCATTTTCTTTCATGCGATTCCAGGTACGTGTCTCTATCATTCGCGAATTGCCTCTGGGAAACTGGAAACGAGTTCGCTTAATCTATTCCGCGCGACATTATTATTAACGTAACGATGTTTATAGCGGCGGTTGAAAGAATCACTGTAATTCACGTGTGACTCGTATATTACTTTGTATAAATGTTAAAGATTAGTTTCAGCGACTCTCCATGCTCATTCTCGACATATCTTATTTTATAATGGATCTCTTACGACACCTCGTGAGCTCTTTTTATGAATGACCGGTCTAATTATAATGTCGCTTTATCACAGGGGAACGCGTTACCCTTTCGCCGGCTGCGCGAAACTCGCGAAACGAAAGCGGCACTTTTACTTTTTCGCGTGGCGTTCCGCTATCTAGCTCCGCCACCGGGGGAGCAACGCGCGATATATAAAAAGATTTCTGGCAGGAGATTTCGCAACGCCGATACGTTCGGCGAACGAGAGGACGACCGAGGCGGCCGCCGAAATCGAGCCGCGTTAAAAACCCGTCCGAAGAGCTTCGGCCCTCGCATGCACCTAGTGAGAGTGAGTCCGCGCGAATCCGTGATGGAGCACCCTGATCCTCCCACGCGTTGCGCTAATGTGACAACCAATCATCTCATCAGCGACCAAGTACCGATAATTACGTTTCTCGTTCTCCCTGCCCTGGTAACGTTTGCCGTACCCATCACGTCGCATATCGCGCTACGCGTGCGATCTGCCATCGATACTCGCCTTTTCCTCGGCAGGAAAAATATCTACATCCGTATATCTGCATAGAAAATAAATTTATACATATTAATATATAATTACTCGGTGCATGTAATATTAATAGATACGTGTCGCGATGCCATCGATAAAAAGCGAGCGAAGGCTCGCAGGAGGAAGGAAATGGTTTTGCAGTAGTAATTATTCGAAGGAAGTGGTAACTTCCATTCTCTATTGTTCTCGTTAACCGCGGCCTTTAAGGTAAGTCGCTCTTTTTTGTGCCTCCTTCTCCTTCGCAGTTTATAGAGTCAAGCACCTCGTTAAACGTAGATTATCCGGTACTGCTAAGCGGCTCGTAATTAAAGAAAGCCTATATAGCGTATGTGCGTTCGCCCCAAGTGCTGTACACCCCTTTGTGAATTCCTCTAAAATAATATCGACGCGAACGAAGTAGGTATACTACTTTCTTGCGAGAAAAACTTGGGATCCTGCCAGGGGTCTCTACATGCCGTAGGAAAGAAATAGGAATGACAACGATTAATTTAATTTAAATGTCAAATGAGACACGCGTAACTTTGAAATGTGTTGATTTAACCGCTACGATAATTTCTTAGCGTGTCTTATTTTAGCCGCAAAACACCGACAGCTTCCTCGGGCGCGCGCGCACATATTTCTTAATTAACGGACTTTGATTAAAATTAAAGCAGTATATCTTAATTTCAATTAGAACCGTTACGCACGTGTAAATATACGTAATAAGGGAAGCAGCTAATAACTTCCGAAGCAGTAAAAACTTTTAAAAACTCATCCGTAACGAGTAGTCGGTACACTTTAAGTAGGTCATTTACATTTAAGTAAAACTATAATATAAAAATTATACATATAATTAAAAGGTATAAGACAGTAATTAAACCAAACAAAATCGTACATATATATATATATATATATATATATCCCTCACAAGTTAGTTATCCTCCGTTGAATCTATCGTACATCTGGCATCTGTCCAAAAGAAATGGATGTTTATCTTTAAGCTGATCTAGTTCCTATATTCCACTTGGATTTCGAGGTTTTGTCGTGGACGCCTTGGATTAAACGTTTATTCGTTAAATTTCAACGAACTTGAATATAAGAGACTTGTCTTGGCGAGAAAATAGGGTAGAGAGAATCTGGGCAAGAATATGCGCGCTTTACATATCGATCCGACGACACTGTAGCATAGAAAAATTATGTTAATACGTACGTGCGATAGTGACACCGATGTATCCATATGTTAGAGACAATGGCACGATACAATGCGCGTCACGCGTTTCTCGTTACATATCTGCATTTCGCACGTGCTCGTACAACACGGGGCTTGTTAATGCAAGTCGCGATAGATAATTTCCCAATGCTAACGAAAAGATTCGTCAGCAAAAGGCGCGAGGTGCCTTACATACATTAATCATCTTACGTAAGCGTCGCGCACGCGGAAGCGTACAAGTTAAAGTGTAATTTAATTAAAGTGTAAAAATAAAAAGCAGAGTATTTTTGCTGATACGATATCGCGCGAGAATCGGTAACGAATCCAGTTTGGATTGATCAAATCGAATTTCCTCGTTACACCTATCTCTAATTGCGTAACAAACAACTTACGACGTAATTAGCACGAATTGCGCAAGAGAAACTTGGAGCCGTATAAATAGCCGACTCTGTAAGGATATACACGCGAGTCGTTTTTCTTCTAATGCGTCCTTAACTCGGCACAGGACGTCCGTCTCGAAATTTTTTCGGCGATGAATCTCAAGAAGCGGCATTAAAATCAGCGGACGATGCGGACAGAATTGCTGATAGGGCAATTTCAATTCTCGAGATGTCTAGTTTAATATCTCCTAAAGTTTGTGAGAATTCGTCGACGAAATCTAGTCAGACGCGTTTAACAAAACAACATGCAGGAAACAGCCGTGGGCCGCGGTAGGAATTTGCAAACACAGCGCAGTAGGAATTTAAACTCGTTCGCGAACCGGTATTCTCGCCAGGAATTGTCCGGCTCGTTTAAATATCGAAAGTATCCAAGCTTTGTTCGAAACTCGTCGCGAAACTCGGAGATAGTAGGGATCAAGATCGATTTGAAAGTTAAATTGTCAAACTTTGGACGTGTCGCGCACGTTTTAGGTACACGCCGCTCTCTGCGTTTCGTGCAAAGCGGAGCGTCTCGTCGGATATTTGGTGCTCGGCCAATTCGCCCGCCCCGCGCCGCCTCGTACGCACGATCGCACGAGCAAGTGGCTGCGCACAATGTCAATTAACGACTTCCTCGAAAAAACAAGGTAGAAGAAACGCTCGGACGAACAAGCGTGAAGCACTTGCCTTGGTCTCCCTTTCCCCTCTCCCTTTCTTTCTCCTTCTCGCGATGTCGCTATAACGCGGATTGATTTGTTCACGTGAACCTTACCAGAAAGTCCGATTGATCGAGTTTCCCGATGAGATTGGTGAACGAGCTCCTGTCGACGAACAGCCATATCCCGACAGTCAGTGCCGCTCCTCCGGCGATCTGTAAAACACAAGTTTTAATGTGTGGGTTTCCGTTCTGCTTGGTGGACCTCAAGGCTGCCGCGCCGAAGAAGGCAGAGAGGCCTAACGCTCTTGCCTTGGCGGGCGAGGCGCAGGCAAGAGTGGATTTTTGCGAAAAGTTTCACTCCGCCGATCGCCTCTCTACGCGCCGAGACGACCGTTCGATCGGTATTGCTCGTGATAATTCGATAAGTCTACTTCAAGGCTCCTGGTTCCTAACTGTACGCGCCTTGTATCGTGACGTCGAGGAGCAACGTGAAGTTTCTTTTTGCGTTACACGTCGAAATAGGTCAGCTCTTACGCGTACCGCTCGTGTTTGATAGACTGGATTTATCAAATGTATCCGAGGACTCTCTTTCTGATTCATGAATTACACACTACGTGAATCTTGATCGACTCTGTCACAAAATGTTTTGATCAGAATAAAATAAACATGCAAATTGAACGTTGCATTACCGAGATAACTGAAGGAGCTTTCGTCACATTTTATCAATCTGTATTATCGAGCACGACTGGTGTGCTTTGCGAAACGATCCTATTTCACCGTTCGTTCTTGATATCGTAATACGTCTGAGAAACCAGAAGCTCTAACGGCATGAATCGAGGGATTATTTTATGAGAGAAGATTTCAACTGTACATTTCGCCGTGAAAGTTTGCGTATTTCTTTAGCGGATTAACCCTTCTTAACTCTTTGATGCTACGCATATAATGGACTTATAAAATGAAATGGTTTTGATAAACCCAAGGCGAAGATTCGCGAGGAACGGCGTCCACCGGATAATTAATCGTCGCTAATATCGCAATATTGATGAATTATGATCCACGGCGTTTCGCGAACGTAGGGAGTGCATATTTCGATTTGGATTATTATCGTGAAAACTTGTATACTTACGAAGAAGACGAAGTTGAAGAAGCAGAGAAAATACTTGGCGCACTGCGACACGCAAGTCATTTTCGGTGATTATTTCTTAACTGTACCTGTAACAAATTAACACATTCGTTAATTATACGTACAGCCATACATTTCGCGAGCCAGCTTTTATTTACGGATCATTGGATCCATTTGAAGTTGATTTTTCTTTAACTGTCACAAACGTCGAGGGACTGGTGGTTTCTGGGTTGCTGGTAAGTGAAATTGAAAGAGACTTTTCGGGAGCAAAGTTTCAAGGATGTCAATAATGCAAATGCGAATTTCATTCTTTATTTAACTTCAAGTGATTTTGTTTTACTTTGACGGACTCGTGATTTTTATAAGTTGTATAAAGGTATTTAATGTAAGAAATCACACTAAATGATCTCTATCTCAGCGTTTCAACGAAAACTTAACTTCAATTTGATTCAAGAACACTTATAAATAAAAGATGGCTCGCCAAGTTTAAAACGTAGATATTATAAACGCACAATTTATTTAAAATTGCAATAGGTGGTAAATCAAAATATGTTAGTGTCATATTTTCGAAGTATGATGGAGAAGAGAAAGAAAAATGATTTAAAAAAAAGGACAAAAGTAAAGAATTCACGCGCGAATTACAATTCTCGACGCCAAAGTGCGATTGATATCAAGGTCCGTGCGAAAAAAGCACATCTAATTTCATCTTCGTTCATACTTGAACTGTGTTTCGATATGAAGCTGATTTTGCGACAGATAAATGCCCGACGACTGGTTAATTAATGTAGGCGAGCGTCGGAGCGTGTAGAAGTGTTCGTGTCGTCGCACGCCGTGGGCGGAAAACAAAGCGAGGTGAATTGTCCAAATTAGAGCTTGGGAGCTTGTTGCCAATCAGTCTTAAGAAGTGTTATTTTCCTCGTGGACGTTGACGCGCGAATTAAAACGACTCGGGGACAATCTGGAGACGCGTCCTTGACTGTTTCTAACGAAACGGTTTCTAAGAAACTGTAACGAACGTGACAATCGGAATGGTCCCCGAGATTTCGAGACTCTTTCCACCTCTTCCCGCCAGAATCATAATCAATATAGATATCGCTTATCGCGTCCCTATTTCAGTTAAGACCCTCAATATCAGATCAGAAATTAAGACGACGAACAACGACCTTCTGGTCGGATTTCTATCTGGACTATCTGGAGATATCTCCGTAATATTCCGCTTTTTTCCTTCCACACGCACGAAAATCTATCGAATATTATTTCTATCGTTATATGTATAATGTCATTACATTGCTGCATTCACAGAGATTTTTTCCCGTTTCCGTTTCAGATTCAAAGACTCTTGAGAGTCAGCTTTGCGTCTGCTACGATTCCACAAACGCATTGCGATTGTTACCGTTCTTTCTGTCATTGCGTTGTTCTCACCCTATAACTCCGATTCTGCGCTTTTTATCACTACCATTATCTTCCTCCCATTATCCTGTTCTTTGTATTCATCTTACCACGCTTCGACACTTCTCTGTAATATCGTTTCCCCTCTTCCCGTATCACTGCGGGCTTACTTCCGCGACGAAGTCGACGAATAAACAAACGGAACGGGCAAACGTCTTCATCTCGCGCGCGGCAAGTATTAGGGTCATCGAGAGCCACTTTACGGACTCTACTACGAGTTCGGTTGTGCGCGAGTCGAGCGAAGAGATCAGTAACGCGGAACCGCGGGAGAGGCTCGATCGGGCGATCCGATATCGAATATCCAGAGCACGGTTCTCGTTACTCTCTACTCCGAGAGCTCTGTTCGGTTCCCCCCCTGTCCGTCGCGCGCGTCTCGCGTTTCCTCGGTGCAGCGGCGCGGTATCGACTGCGAGCTGCTGCTGCTGCTGCTGTTGCCGCCGCCGCGCCGCAGCAGCCGTTGCTGCTGGTCCAGCGGGAGGATCCCGCGATTCCCGCGTAGTTTCCGCGACCTCACGATCCTCGGCGCGACGAACGCGCCGCACGCTCGACGCTCGCCACGGATTCGCGTATGAAGAGAGAGAGAGAGAGAGAGAGAGAGAGAGAGAGAGAGAGAGAGAGAGAGAGAGAGAGAGAGAGAGAGAGAGAGAGAGAGAGAGAGAGAGAGAGAGAGAGAGAGAGAGAGAGAGAGAGAGAGAGAGAGAGAGAGAGAGAGAGAGAGAGAGAGAGAGAGAGAGAGAGAGAGAGATGAGAGAGAGAGAGAGAGAGAGAGGAGAGAGAGAGAGGAGAGAGAGAGAGAGAGAGAGAGAGAGAGAGAGAGAGACGTCCGCGAGATCTTGGAGGGCCGAGAGCAGGAGAATCGAGAACGCGCGATTTTAGCTCCGCGCACCGGGGCGCAGCTCCCGTTCCTGGAAATCGATGACTACCAGGGACGTCCCTCCGGCGCGTCCTGACGCGCGGGAACGAGTCAACGACACGCGGAAAATTGGATCAGCCGATAGCGCGAGATGCTGGGGTTCCAGGTCAGTAGGTCGCCGCGCCGCGCGCTGCGCTGCGCGGGATTCGCGAGCCCGAACCGAGAGAGGCTCTCTCTCTCTCTCTCTCTCTTCCCTCGTTTCTCTCTCTCTCTCTCTCTCTCTCTTCCCTCGTTTCTCCCGACGTTGCTGCGCCGCAAAAACTTGCCTTCGCGTCGACGGTACTAAAGCGCAAACCAGCTCCCTTTGCTCGCGGTGTTTTTCTCGGTCCCCCCGGATCCCTACGGTCAGACTCCGTATTTACGACTCCGGAGCGGCAGATCGTATGAATTTCTTCCCGTATGTCGGAGATAAATCGGATTTCTCGCACCACTCGTGCGTTCGCGGTACCAAAACGTGTGCCTCGCCTTTCCCTGGTCGCCCTTCGTTGACAAGATCGATCTACGCGCGTCCCAGATTTCCCGCGAAAAACGAACGTTATCTTTAATGTCGTCCGAATCGCTCAAGGCTCGCAGCTATTTATTAATTTACCCGAGTCCTCGGCACATTTCATAAATCTCTGACGAATGCGAGTTATGACGTGTACGAGGTAACTATATAATTTATTTCGATGCACGGCCAGAAGATACCTATATACCTATATACATGTAACTTTTCTCGCTTTTGAGACTTATTTTCTTATTTTCCCTTTTAAATTTCCGTCTAAAGCGCCGCACTTTCCGTAATGCGCAAAATTTCCGGAAAGCGTAAACACCGTCTTGGTCCAACTATATTTTATAAAGAAGCGACGTGTGTCGTGTATGCAAGATACGCGTCGCTTCTTTAAAAACGCAGGATGCCGCCTGGCGAATTTAGCCTGAATTTTCTTCCCGGTGAACTCTCGACGCGATTCCACGTTCTCCCGGATTTTTCGCAGAACAGAGCCGGAGGTATACGAACGACCGCGGAATCCGGAACACCTTGTACACGCATAATCGCGCCGCTACGCACGGTAAACACGCGACGCATCGCGAATACCGCGCGTGTTCAACATTTCGCTCCGCGAAACTACGTCGCGAGGATCTCAAGGCGAAACCTATCCCGTCCGTGCGCATGCTAATGCGACCATCGGTAATGGCGTTGCGGATGCGTTATAGGTCGCAATTATTATGGTCGCGTGCACGTGCCGACGGGCGCTGGAAAAACCGAGCGTTTCCATTCGCGTTCACCGGCAAAAACGGCCTTGCCTCTCGCCGAGAACGCGCGCGAGCTCGCTCGTTCTGGGCAAAACGTGGCCGCGCGATCGCGGCGCGGCGTGGAGAATCGCGATGACGAATCCGATGCGGCTCGCTTTTCGGCGGATCATCCTGGACGCGAGAAGAAAGTGAATCTCGCGCGAGTGAAAGTTAACGAAAATAAATCGTCCGCGGTGAGCGACGGGCTGTCGATTTTCGTCGTCGATCTTGCATCGGCGTAGCAGCTGTTATACCTTCAAAATCGAAGACAGGGAGGAACGTCGCGTTAACCCTTTACAAATTAAGTTCAACGAGAATGAATCGACCTAAATAAATATCTTCGCGCTCCTTCTCGCCTCGGCATTATTATCGCAGCTCGACGATGAGTTTTCATTTTGGAGGCACGTCCTAGGGAGCATCCTTCATCAGCTTTGTTTTCCTCGCTTTTCCCGTCGCGAGTCATTAATGCGCGGCACCGCTCTCGGTTCTCCCGTGGAAAAAGAAAACGGTTTCTCGCTGATTATCTTCTGGGACCCTTGAATCAGACACCTCGGTCGTCAACCGAACAACGGTACGTGTCACGTATCATATACACGCGCGTTCATTCATGTGTTTCCGAGAGACTCGAAAAGCCTCTCTCGACGAGGCTACCTAACGCGCGCACTTTCACCGACGACGAGCGCAGCAGCTACCTGCCACGGCCTTTGAAATATCGATAAAAATCACGCGATTGCCCGATCGCAAGCGTAATTTACGCAAGCGTCGAGGTAACCGAATGTGGATCTAAATGAGACATCGTACGCGTATCTAAATTAATGCCGCGCGATTTAACGGCGCGAAAGGAACGACGAGAAAGTGGAAAATTAGTCACGTTCCGTAATCGGGGGGGAGAGGGGAGGTCGTGCGGCAGAATCGTCCAATTCATTATATCCCACTTTCATGTTGCACGTTCATAAAAATCTCTACAGAAAAAACGTGAAGGACATAGGAATATCTTTTGCAGGAATAGATCGTAATAGTACATCTTGCCACGTCGAAGGTTTCGAAAATATAATTATGGCATACTAGATTGCGTTTTATCAATCCTTAGAACGTGCTCCAGAATGAAAACTGATCAATCGTGAGAATGTTGAGGATGAAAAGAGGACGTTTGTATAAGGCCGATTCATTCGTCGAATTTAATTTATCGATTGTAAAGGGTTAAGGCGACGTTCCCTTCGCGCGAAAGGGAACGAAGACCGAGGCAGCCGAGAAATTCTCACGAATATTATGATATTCGGCGAGGTTGTGTAGGTGGAGTAAAGGAGTTACTGTTACAGCGCCGCCGCTCTCACGACACAATGACGGCGAATCATCGTGGCGTGTAATCAACACACGTACGTATCACACGACATCGCGCTACGCTACGTACCGGCTTCACGTAACGCATCTTCGTAAATCAAGTGTGTAAACCCTTTGTTCCTGAGGTTCCCGATTACTCGGCGCAGCTATATCGAATCAGAAACGAAAAATCGCATGAATTCTTTCCCCGCGCTTGATCAGTTGGTTTTTATTCGCGTTCGACAAGCGAAATTCGTAAAAAATGCCCCTCGAGGATTCTCTTTTCGGTTCGTGAATTCATAACAATTGCGCAATTTCTCATATCGCGATCCAACACGAAAAAAAAAATTACCTACTATAGCAAATCTATTCGTACTATTCGTAAAATATGAGATAACTAACATTTCTTACAGCGAGAGCTATAATTTAGTAATAGTAGCAAAATCTTTTTGCAATTATTACTAAATAGCAAAAGGTTCAGTAAAACTTTAACAAAAGGTTTTGCTATTATATTGCAAAATTATAGCTCTCGCTACAAAAAAATGTTAGTTATCCCATATATTTTACGAACAGATTTGCTATAATAGCTAATCCTTTTTTTCCGTGACTCTCTGGCTGCAATTAAGTATTTAAGAAACCTTCAATTGACGCGGCGATTTAAGTTTTCACGATATTTCATTGTGTGCTTTTCATTTAACGACTCAAGTCGACACAAGCGTCATTCTGTCTCTTTTCAACATCTAGTGAGCAACAAAGACGGAATGACGCTTGTGTCGTTAACTGGAAAGCACCTATTATAAATAAGAAATATGTGTCTCAAAGCGAGTCGAAGGATAGATACCATTATTTAATGCCGATGCTAAACGAAGATACGGACTTGACTCATGGTCGCCGACAACGTTTATGACGTATTCACCTTGTTACATCATAGATGTATCGGGAAAGCGTACAACGTTCAAGTATATAGCATCGTAAAATGATCAATCGTAAGGACAGATGATATGCATACGCGGAATACATGAAGAGGCAATTGGATATCTTTTTGCAAAATGTCACTTCGATCTCCTTCTCGCCCGATAAGAAATCTGCCTGGAAATGTATTCTTTGTCAACAGCCATTTTCAAAGAAATAAAATTCAAAGCTGAACTAAAAATAGTAACAATCGTTTCCTGACACGCGATACAGTTGTGTGATCCCCGACAGTCCTCTGTGAGTATTATATTGCGATAACAGTTCCAAAAATTCAAGAATTATCACTCGGCTCTTTTTTTCCGCTCGTAAACACGTCCTATTGTGAAATCGAAATTTCCTGTGTCGCATTTAAATTTTAGATCTCTCCATTCTATGAATTTTCGTCGCGTGTCCCAGCGGCAGATAAGTATCGATCAACGTAGTGGAAAATATCTCCGTTTGTCGTTATCCACGGGCGTATCGTGTTTACTTCTATGTGTTCGCAATAGTATCTTTTCGTTATAATCGCTCGTGTAATTGTCGATTCGAGCGAACGAAGCCTGTCGGGATGAAAAAGGGCCGCGTGAAACGAACGAACGTTAAAGCAAGAAGATACTCGGCAGCTTCGACTGCCCGATATAATAGCTTCCTGATTATTCCACGAGGCGCTCGGTTGATTTCCGTCGTGCGCGAGTCGTAACGGTGCGAATTGCCTCACAGGCTGATTAAGCCGACCGATCGCGGAGACATTTTCACCCGTGAAAGGTATAACGTTTAGTAAATTAATAACTTGCACTGTATTAAACATTAAAGGATGAAATTTAAACCAATACCTTGAGTTAAATAATACTTTGTGACACCATGCGCGTCGAAATTTTTCATTTTAACATAAAACAGTATTATTTTAACTCCATTGGTTTAGTTAAATTAACATTGCTTTAATTAAATTAACGACATATTGAGTAGGAGTAGCGGCGACCTACAAGAATGGTCGAAAGTGACTCAAATTGAGTATAATTTACCACTACGTGTATGTGAATGTAATAGTGTGAGACATCTCGAAATAAGGATGGAAATAAGTCAATTTATGTAATTTGGAGTCACAGTAGTATTACAAAAATAGGCAATTTTCGTAACACTACTATAACCCCAAGGGAAACAATAAAGCACACACTACAATACGACACCATATACCGAATTCGAATTCACGAAGTAATATCGATCCGGCGATCCGATCGAAAATTGTCCTCGTTCATTCCGCGTTATTGCATACGCATGTCATTATCTCCTTCTCACGGGGTGACGCGTAATACTTTACGGTAGGTCTTCGGCCGTAATTTCGTCGCGCTCGCCGAGGATAATTATCGTCCGCTAGAGATTGTCGTGCTTTCTCTCTCGTCGGCGCGAGCATTCCCCGCGATTTTTTATTATTTCTCGTTCCCCCGTGACGCAGCGCCGCGCGCCGCGGGACGCGTCGCGCGTGGAGCACGAAAGCTCCTTCGGGGATCGGATAATGAGAATGCAAGCTCGCCCGAGAGAGCAGATGCATCCCGCGTGCAAGCAGGTGCAACGGGAGTGACGTCGCGGGAAAGAAAGGAAAGAAACTGAAAGGGAGAGAAAGAGAGAGGGGAGAGATATATTAAAAAGGCGCAGAGCAGTCTCCGCGGTCGGAATGCGGTTTTTTACACGGCTACGAGATGCGGGGGGGGGGGGAGAGGAGGAGACGGTCGTTTAAAAGAACGGGAAGGCATGACCGAAGACGAGTCGTAATCCCTTTCCCTTCCGTCTCGTCTGCCCGCTTTCGCGCGTTCCTCCGTCGAATCGAGCCGCATCGCGCTCCCGCAGAACGAGGTAAATCGCGAAGTCGAAATATATAAGCGAAATCGTCCTTCGAACGGCTATTTCGAGACCTTTAAAAATTCCCCGCTGAATCGCGCGCTCGAGTCTGTTCCACGCGGAAAAAGATAATGATATTCACGTAACCCGACTCTCCAGGTGTGTGTTATTGCGTAACGTCGAACGCACTTTTTCCTCGATCGTGCCTAAATACCAACGACGTAACGCAAAAGAAGAACTTTGAGAAAATCGAACGAGGAAGAGAACGGAAATCACGGATTAAATTGCCCACGTCGTCGGAATCGAAGATTCCGTTTCGAAGACCGTGGAAACGCTCTCGAGCGAGAGTTGTGTTTATGGTCGCTCGGGGGAAAGACACGGATGATCGAAACCCCGCAAGGACCTGGGATTCCGACAGCGGTTCTCGCTATCGATTCCGGGCACTTTTCTTTGAAGCAAAGTTCACCTGCCTCTCGCAAAGCGAGCCAATTACCGCGCAAGATTCTGCAGGCCTTACCTATCAGAGAGCCTTTGAACAGAGCCCGATTTAACCCAGGTCGATTGTTTTTCATCCGAGAATAGATAAGCGAACGAGCTTTTTGCCACCGTCTCATTAATCTCTCATTCGGATCTATCGAGGCTGACGCCTCTCGATGTATACTTAATGAAATCTAAACCGTCAGCGGAGACTTCTTCACTCGACTCCCCTAATCAATCATCCTGTTTTCCTCGGTCTCTCGCCAAGAGACGGCTATATACGCGAGCGAAGGAGACTACGAGACTCTAGTCACTCTAGAGCGCGAGAGGGAAGATAATTAAAAGCGGAGGGGGTGCGCGAAGGGGGCGGGTGAATTAATAGACAGGCTTTTGTCGCGCCGTGCTCGGCAACGGCATCGCGAAAGTATTGTCGCGCCGACACATATATATATATATATATATGCGGGGTATATAATCGACCATTAGACGTGTAAGAGTGAAAAAAAAGAGAGAGATGCGACGGGGGCGAGCGCGCGCGGTCAATGGACAATGGAGAAAGAAAAGCGACTTATGTGGTGGGCCGCGTTACCATAACGACAGGTTACGGTGTGCCTCGCCATGCCACTCGCCCGATGCCATTGCCCCCGGTGCATTACGCGTCTCTTTCTCTCTTTCTCTCCCTCTCCCCCGCGCGCAGCGGGGGGTGATTTGGATTGTGTGAGACTTCTATTAGGGTGGCCGCCGTGCGCGCGGCGTGGCACACACCGTAGAAGGGTACGAGAGGCCCCACCGTTCGCACGGCTCTGCGTTTATGGTCGCGGCCGCACACTGCAGACATATTTTTGCTACCTGCGTCCTCCACGCGAGAACACTTAGCACCGAACGCAGACGAGCGAGCAGGTGCCCCCCCCCCCTCCCCCCTCGTTAGACGCTCGTTCTTTTTTTAGATCCTCGACCCTGATTTTTCCGTTACGAAAACGTCAGGTGTAACGGAAACTTTTTGTTATCAATAAGACCCCTCGAAAAGCTTCGGAGAAATAAACAAGATCAAATGCCGGATTTGAAAAGCTGAATATTATATCAGCCGATCTCGGACTTTTCTCCGAGAACTTTGATTTGAGTCGTATATGGATATTATTGAGGAACATCGTTAATTCTACAGATATTCTTGGCATTAAGTGACTGTTGATGCAAAAAATATTGTTACCGACACGTGTTATTTAGATTCTTGATTTTCTCAGTCTTTTAAACGCCCGTCAAACGTCTCGTTAGCTGCAGTACCGAGTCGCGCCGCGTGGAAATATCTACGATGCGACGACGAGAGCTCGACCCGAAAACGCCCGGTGGAACGGTGGATCTAACGAGTGTCAAAGCGCGCCCGGGGACAAGCGCGAATAATAGAAGGGAAATAATGAAAAATGAAGCGAGGCGACGCCGCGCGCGCGGCGACGGCCCTCGCCGAGGCGCTAACCGATCGATATAACCGATTTATCGCGATAAAATGGATTTCCGGACGGCGGAGGAGGACTACAATTGAATTATCCTGGACTACGAGGCACTCCTTGGACACGTCCGCGTCCCGGAACACATCGACAGGTGCGCGTCGAACCGGTTCGAAGTCATATAGTCATTGTGGCATGCACAATGTGTAATTGGAACTGTTTTGACAGGAGCAATCTCTCTTTCTCTCTCTCTCTCTTTCTGCCTCTCCCTCCTCTCTTTCCCTTTCTCTCGGTCTCTCTCTCTCTCTCGGTTACGGCTTAGATTGCGTCAGAATAGACTGTTTCCGTTCAGCTAATAACCGCTAATAACCGGGTTTTGACCTCTTCCGAGCATTGATGCTAGTGGCTTAAGTGTAATTACCGCGGAAAATATTAGGACACTTCGCGCGGAGTACAACGGTACGCGCAAGTGCATGCGTACGTACATATGTATGCATATTATTTTTTGTTTGGATTAGGGTGCCTCTAACTCTAGGGAGTTGAATGGCACATTTACATCTAGACTTTAAACACATATTATACAATGTAGTGTAATAATAGTTATATGCATTTATATGTAATTATTATTACATTATATACATAAACTGTAAATATATATAGACTTTAAACGTCTAAGTTTTAAACACACATTACAAAATATAATATAATAATAATTATATACATACATATATATATATATATATATATATATATATATATATATATAGCGTTATTCTTTTTTAGTTTGTACGATGCTTCCAACTGTAAGGTAATTAAATGGCACATTTACGTCCGGACTTTAAACACACGCGTGTTATAAAATATAATAAAATAATACAATTATACATATAACACATATAAATATATATGTGTAGCGTCTGTGCGAGAGACGAGAGTACGATCGTAAAATAATTCAATTGTATTCCACGCTTACGTGTCACGTGACGTTTCCACTTACAAGCTGCAGACGACGCACCTCGCGATGTTTACGTTTTCGACAGACGAGCAGGTTCAACTTGCGAAACGAGAGAACGCGCGAGTCATTCCCGCTTGCCACAGTGGGCAGATCCGCATGGGCAGATCCACTTCTAACCACCTCGTGCTCGTTCTCTCGCAACAACCAACCGTCGTCCGTCGACGACACGGGACACGAGCTCGTATATCGTCGATTTAAGCGCGCGCGGACGTAATCTCACGCGATAAAATCGGCAAGGTTCCGATTCCGTCGTCGAGGCCGAGGGCCGAGATTATTCCTCTCTCCTCGAATGGAGAAAAAGATTTCGCGCAAGAGAGGATGACGCGACCGGAGACTTACATGGCGGCTCACTTAACGTCGCGATTAAGCAATTGTCTCGTTACCCAGCGAGTGAATCAACGTGCGCGCGCGAACGCTTCTGCAAAGACGGTTTTATCGCGGAAACTTTTACGACTCGCGCACGTTTGTGTTTCTCTTTTTTTTTCTCTCTCTCTCTCTCTCTCTCTCTCTCTCGAATCGCTCCCGAGTATTTATTCAGCTGGTGATTTATCTCGCGCGAAGAAAAGCATCGATCGCGTTATAAATTTAACGACACGGTCAACGAAATTAATCCCGGGCGTTGCTCGTCGAGGTTCGATCGGGATATCCTCGCGGATATTCAGACAATACTTCGCCTCATCTCGGCGGTTTTTAAATTCTCGTAGAGACGCGCGTGCGATTTCGCTGTATCTCCGTACCGTCGGGGTCTTTCCTTCCGTATCTCCACCGTTCGTCAATCGATTCGCTCGCCGCGCGTAGCGAGATAATTATTTCACCGCGACGTAGACTGTATCAATCGAATCTCGCGCGAGTATATAGCCTCGCTTAAACACTAAACTCCGTTTTTTTTTTCTTTCGCGAGATCGATCAGAAAAACAAAGTCCTCGACCGTCGGGTAAAGATTACCGGTGATCGCGAGCCTGTCGCGGGTATATGTACTATGTACCCTCGCGTCTCGCGTCTCGCGGCCGTCTCTCGGCCGTCCAGGTCGCCAGGTTCGCGGGCACCCGTATCCGCCGTCCACAGGTAGCACGGAACAGCAACAAGTGGTGCGGGGGCATTAATTGCGTACGAGCAGCAGTCGCTCTCGAGGAGTCGTGATTGCGCGGAAGTATCAATTCCGATGGGGGAGGGCCCCACGAAGCGCGCTTATCCGTGTCGCCGCCGACTCGCGCGACCTTCGCGGCGCGCGAGGGAGACGGGGATACTCGCCCTGGAATCAAAACACCCGCGGTCTTTCGCGGTATAGACGATTTCATTCGACCGGGGTAGGTAGCGAGCGACTTGGACGACGTTTTCGCCGCGCGATCTCAGGCGGAAGATGACACGGGTCTCTCGTTGGGGGGGCCCGCGACTAGATTGATCGACTCCGCGCTTCTCGCGCGGACCCCCCCCCCGATTCCGGTTTGTCGCGAATTACGGTTTCGTAACCTCGTCGATTTTCTCCGCTTTCTATTCCACCGGGAGCCCCGTCGGTACGCGACCCTCCGAGAGAGGGAATAAGGTGAGGGGGGGCGGGGGAGGGAAAGACGGAACAGGAACGTCGAGATGCGCATCTCGCGAACGCGGGAGAGAGAAAGATTCTCGCCTCTCGCTCTCGCGTACTCGAGACGAGCCCAACGAACCAACGTTGATCCGTCGTCGACGGACAAGCCAAGCGAGATTCGTCAATCGTCGCCGCGAATTTGGAGTTTCGGGTTCGCCGAAGGGAGGGAGGGAGGAAGGCGGGACGGGACGAGGGGGGGGGGGGAGAAGGGTCGAGCCTCGGGAGTCGGGAGGCTGGAAGGCGGCGAAGGCGCGTCCTTCGCCGTGGGAAAGCTCGAGCTTGTCGTTCCTCCCTTCTTCCCCCCCCCCCTGCCGCCGCCTCCCCCTCGAGCATCCCCCTTCCGGTCGCGCCACCCGTCTCCCCCTTTCTCTCTCATCTTCCAGACTTACGTTCGTGATGCTCGCTGCCTCTCCGGCAGCTGGTCGAGGGCAAGGTCGCACCCGGTTGCACTCCTCCCTTCTCGCTCTCTCTCCTCTTCCCTTCGAACAACACAATCCAACACCGAGGGCGAGATGAAGCGCCGCGCTTCGACGCCGACGAGACTCGTCTCGCGCTCGTCAGGGATTCACGGTCGCGTCTCCGTCGCACGTCATTCGTAACGCGTCCCAGGGAGCACCGTACCGCCGGGCGATCTCGCGAGAAAAAAGGGAGGCTGCTCACTCGGCGCCGTTTGCCGCGCATCTGCCGAGCCCGAGCGGGCGCGATTCGGTTCGGAGCTCGGTTCGGACGGATCGCGCGGCGGCCGGCGACGAATGCGCGCACCGCCCCGCCAAGGACCAATCACCGGCCGCCTACGCGGCCCGCGGTGGGATCGCGGGCGCGCCATTTGTCGTCGCTCTCGCGCCCAGGGTGACCATGAGTGACTCGCGATAAACTTCACGACGCTCCGCCGTGAGGCGACGATGAGGGGGATCGTCGCGAACCGGAGAAGCTGCGTCGCGCGGTGAGTACGATTACACGTGTGTGAAAAAATCCCGTGTCCGATTCTGGTTTCACGTTCCTATCAAGAAGAAAAGATCGAGATCCTCTCGAAATGCGAATGTTGAAAAGGGAGAGAACGAGTGCGTCCTGCGCGTGCGCGGCTTGTCCAGGCGTAGCCCCGAATCGCTCGTGGCGCGAAAATTCGAAATTTTTGAACACGACTACACGAATCAGAAATGATCGTAATGATTATTATATCTTATATATTATTATTAGTATAAAGTAAGTACTAAAGTGTAAAAAAGTTATATTTATAATTAAACTAATATATACATATACATAGTATATTATATATATATATAGGTATATATATTTATTAGTTTATTTAGAATTTATAACGAAGAGTTCTATATACATATTAACTAATATAAACAATAAACAAGTAAATAAATGTTTCTTTGGATTCGTCGATGTTTGCGGCACTGTTTACGTTATCGTTCGGGCCTATATGTTCTATAACAATACGGAATACGGGCTTATCAAATAATATTATTAACTAATTAAAGTAAACCAACTCATATTCCTGAAACATGAATATTGATGTTTAATTTGATTTGGAATTTGAATCTGCAATGTTAGTTATATAATATACAATGTTTTGGGAAATTAATATGCGGTATACGCAAATATATCATGCTAATAATATATTTTATGTATAATAATATACAAAATGTTACATATATTATATATATATAATATATATATTACATATATAAATATGTTACATATATATTAATATATTTAATATATTAGGAAGATATCAATAACGCATTATTTAACGATAATCACAGTCGTTACATCATCAGTCGTTACGCAATACTAAAATTTGGCCTTCTTTCGTATATGCAGGGTTTCCGAATCGTTAATAAGAGCACTTTCCTTCCGACACGTCATTTCCTTCAAGTTATATATAAAATCCACGTTTAAAGGCTTTATTCGATTGCGCATCGGACGTTTGTGTTTCACATTATTTAATATCGGACAAAATGTTTCTGTGGATTCGATGGGGGAGGCATCGTTTACGTTATTGTTCGTGTTTACACGTCCACTTTCCCCGTCATTAGTTTCTAATACGGGTTTATCGGAGTCCGCATGAACCTCGATCGCGCCCGTGTTGTTTGAGCCAAAATCCTCGTTTAAAGACTTTATTCGATTGCGCATCGGACGTTGGTGTTTCACATTATTTAATATCGGACGAAATGCTTCTTCGGATTTGATGGGGGAGGTATCGTTTACATTATCGTTCGTGTTTACACGTTCACTTTCCCCATCATTAGTTTCTAATACGGGTTTATCGAAGTTCGCCTGAACCTTGATCGCGTCCTTGTCGTTGCCATATATCACTTGATGTACCATTCGTGTAAGTACGGGATCTTTTATATTTTTATTCTTTTCCATATATTCTAACAGCTCTTGCATCGTTTTGTCACTATCGCCCGCATAGACATTCTCACATTCACTTTCGCGTGACTGCGGGACTCTCTCGTTCGCGACAGTTTCACTCTGCGAAACAATGCGTGCATCCAAGATGCTCGAATCGTTGAAATTCACACGTGTTTCCGGCTGACAGTCCGACGATGCAGTTACATCCATCGCGATATCGGGATTATCCGATTTTGTCTTTGGATCTGTTGTATCCGCGACGATGTCCTCGTCACACGTATCGTCGTGCGGTATTTCGAGTATCATTTCCGCTATAGCCACGCGATTATTTTGCATATTATGCATTTTATTACAATGCGCAACACATTCGCATTTTACGAAGCACTTGAAATCGCACAGCTTGCAACGGTAGCGATTCCAACCGACGTGCATAGCCATATGCCTGCGTAGATTAGGTACGGACGTGAATTTTCGTTTGCATTTAAGACACCGCAGCTTCCGATAGTCCGCGATGGTAGCTATTTTACTCTCCATTAGTGAAGTCCGATTCTTTTCGTTCGGTTGTGTTAAGGAAGACTGCGACTCGGAATTATCCTCCCCTTCGATCTTACCTTCCTCTAAAATTTAACAAATTATTGTTTTTTAACACTTTATATTGTTAATATTGTACATATTATATAATGTTAACTACTATAAATTATAATATATATAATTAAATTATAGATATAGCATATATTAACAATTAATAATAATTTAATAAGTACATAATAGTTTGCGCGTATTCCATTTATTTAGATGTGCATTTCCTATTGTGTGTATAATAAATAAAATTTATTCGAATTAAAAATCAAATGACTCACCTCCTGAATCAGTCAATCGGTCCTCGTTGTGATAGCTCAACGCTTCCTCTTTTTTATTTCTCATCTTTGAAGCAGCAGAACTATCTTTGTTCGCATCTGTGCGCGTAGCACCAGGTGAGTGTAAATCTTCGTCGGGCATACAATTATCTTGATTCTCAACGGGAAGTAGTAATTTGGTGGCATCAATATTTTCTGGTAATCCAATATCAGAAACGTTATTGTTATCCGCTGAATTGCGTTCAGACAGATTACATTGATTTCTTAGCATATCCCAGTCTTCTTTACTAAGACTGGCAACATTTTGTGCGCAAATGGACACTTCGTGATCACTGATCTCAAGAGATGACGATGTACGCTCGGAACTTTTGCTGGGCGTATCTTCATCAACGGATGACTTTATGATTGTATTAGCTAAATTGATATTTTCTGTTTTACACGGTATAACGAATGTTGAGGCTGACAATGTACTACAATGTTTGATCCTAATCGTTTTCTCGTCGCACGCGGCGATTGGCGTTTGACAATATTGCGAAAAAGTAGACGAAGTTGTCTTCCTACTTGTTCTCCTTCCACGTCTACCGCGGAGCTTTGTACCAGATTCTACGTTTATCGATTCCTACAAAAGATTTAACATATACTATTATATAACTGTCAGTTTTTAAAATATCCTATTATGATTTAAAAAATCGATAAAGAATATTGTTGAATTTTACCTGAGTTTTATCGCTATTTTCCATGACATTTTTCAAGGCAGATACTTTAGCTGCATGATTATTTTTCTTACTTCTCATCATAGTTGTCTTCCTGTGAAATGCTTTCTCTTGAACCTCCGATTTTAATTTACGCACCTGTTCATTGGTCATTTTATGAACTGTTTGGAAAATTGTAAAGAAATGTAGATTATTCGAAGCACCGGTTTTAGAAACACCATGCTGTTTGAAAAAATATCAAAAATTTCGAGATAACAAATTACGTATATCTTCTTCTCTAGTATATAACAATACCTCTATATAAATGCCGATAGGTGCTCCACGTATTTGCAAATGTATTTGTGCAGCGAGGACAAGGATAGCACAAACGTTTGGACGTATGCAGCGTTTTTATGTGAACGATTAACGTCTTCTTCGTCGAGAACTTTGCACTACCTGCGTGTCAAAACGAGAACTTATCATATCTATCGAATATCTTGTTACTAAAAAGTAAGAACCATTCATATTTACATATAGGGCAAGACAAATTATTCATCGGTAATCTGTATATCAATGCTTTGTTCTCCTCGTCATTCTCCTCGTCATTCCCCTCCTCATTCTCCTCCTCATTCTCCTCCTCATTCCCCTCCTCATTCCCCTCCTCATTCTCCTCCTCATTCTCCTCCTCATTCTCCTCCTCATTCTCCTCCTCATTCTCCTCCTCATTCTCTTCGTCATTCTCCTCGCTCATCTTCGCTTGAATAGGACTGTCACTCTTTTCCAATTGATGTTCAGGTTCCTCTACTGCGAGGGCATTCTGATCCGTGATATTCTGCAATTTTGTTATCTAAGAACAGAATAGAACTGTGTTATGAGCATTATCGGACTAAATATATATTATACAATAATAATAATGGAGAAATACAATGTGATTTAAAATATATATTTATAAGTAACAATAAGTAAGAGATTAGTCTTATTAGTGAATTAATATAATGCATACTTGTTCTTTCACCAAATCTATAGCTTCGACCACCGCGTCCAATGATTCAATAGGTTGATACACCTCAGGACAATTGGTATCTATAGGTTCCAAATAGATATGTTGATCATCCGGAACGTTAGAGATTGCCTTTTCATTTTCCAAGTTTTGCTTCTCTATAATCTCTATATGTTCTTCTTGCTCTTTATTCAGCATATCTATTATCGCAGTGAGATCCTTTTTATTCGATTTCTTGGATGCTTGACTCCTGAGTATTCTATCATTCTTGACGCCATCGTTATTGACGCCGTCATTATTGACCCCATCATTATTGACACCGTCGTTATTGACGCCGTCGTTACTCGCCTGCTCTGTCTTGTACATGTGCGTTATCGATTCTCTGGTGGGGTGCTGGAAGAAGGAAACATCCATCATAAGTGGCAGCAAGTAGCAACAGTAGTGTTAACAGAAGCGGATCACATTCCACTTACTGCGTTATAGTTATTGAGCCTGACGCGTTTGTGGAGCCTGACGTCGAATTCGTCCACACAGTACTCCCTTTTGTGGGACACCAGATTGACAATGCTCCTGAACAGGGTCAGGCAGATGCGGCATTCATATATGACATTACATTCGTACGATAATATCGATTTAACCTCGTCGGTACCGTCCTCGAGGAGCTCGCAAACTTGGTACAAGTTGGACACGCTCGTGTCGACTGGCTTACGTAAGTTGGACAAGTCTGGACGACGCATGTTCCCATTGAGAAGCCTCCTTTTTCTCTTACCCGTGCTCTGCAACGGCGGCTTCGCCTGTTTAGGGTTCATCTTTCAAACAACGAGGATTCTCCAAGTGTTCGCAGCGTCGCGTCACGATTCGGAAGACCTGCGGCACGTGAAAAAAAAAAAATAGTAAGAAATTCTCGGACGAATGTGGGGGGGTGTTCGCAACGCGCGAGTTCGAGATGAGCAACGCAACGCGGTCGCCCGAATAGGCGTACAGCTCGAATATGCTGAATGTAAGCGTGACCGCAAATAGTATCTAAGAGGATTTCCGAATCAACAGGTTGCGGAAAGGGCGGAGTTTTCTCCGAGCCACCCCCGGAAAACGCACGATTATCAACAAGCCGGAAAAGTACCCGCGAGGACGAGATACCACGTCTCTCCTTCGTTTTGCTCGGCGCAATCGACGTTTATCTCGCGGGCTTCAGCTGATTTCGCGAGGGTGTGGGATAACCTACCGGGATCGCGTGGCCGCGTGCGACTCTAATCGCAAGCGATTGAGAAATTTCGCCTAAATACTACCCCTCGTGTTGTCGGATTCTGCACGCGACTTCCATTGCCGCAGAAGTTCCGGCGTTCTCCGTTCGACGAAAATTTTATGGGCAGCACCTTAGCCTTAGGTTTGTCTCCGCCGCGTTCGTGTTCATCACCGCCTTCGCCGCCGCTCGCTTCCTCGTGCCGAGGATATATTTACGGCGAGATGTCGGTCGCGCGATGCGCCCGGTTGCTTTCTTCACCGAAGGTACGCTAGTCAAGTCCGACCGCCGATATATAACCTCCCACCATGCGTGTGTGTATACTCACACAAAATATTCCTCTGCTTATGCTTGTCCACAAAGTCAGGATGCTCCCCCGTGAGCTGCGTCCACGCGCGATTCATGCTGAGCACATGTTTCAGAACGCGGCATTGTTGAGAGTAACACGGATACACGGAGATCTCAGCAACGTTAGGCCGCTACCGGCTGTCTCCGCGATGCACCCACCGGTGTCCAGGGATATCCACACGATATCCGACCAACCCACGTCCACGGTGGTGAATATACAGCCGAAGATGGGATTCGTGGAGAGAACGTTGAAAAAAATCGGCTTACTAGACATTCAGAAATATGTAATTGAGAGTTTTTCATCACCGCGCTGAGCGAAAGCGCTTGCCGAAGCTTGTCCTTGCGGTCTGCATAAGCGCTCTGTGCTTCTGTACTCGAACGCCGAGAGTTATTGATGGTAACGCTAATTTGTTAATTGCAGAGAACCATATATATGGGTTATGGAGTGTACGAACATGTAATAAATCAAGTGGATTATCCTTTTTTCTTCAAATGTAAGTCCCCATCATAAGTTCTGTGTTGCAGCGGTTATATAATCCTAACTCTTGTATACATTTTAAATATGTTCTTTGTAGATTTTAACATACCAGATACGTTTTTCTCTTGGTTTCTGGTGACGGAGCTTCATGTATGGATGATAATGGTTCGCTACATGGCAGACGAGAAAGATGGGAAAGTTATCAGAAATAATGCGGTAAAGGCCATGTGGGAGGACACACAGGCCAGGATGGACAAGCTTGGTGTAAGTAACTGCACTACCACAGTTTGTATGGATTAATTGGTGTTTATTAAATATAATTATGTTATTATTGCAGTCAATCAGATCCAAAATTAAAAGTGAACACATACGGGAAATATCGTATCAATTCAATGCTGCTATAATAGGTTACGATGAGGGCATACAATCTGATGATAAAACATTAGCCGGAGCATTGTGGAGACGATTCTTTCAGCTGGAATGCAACAATCCGGAACGCATTGAAACGCTTCTGATTTATGTAAGGAAACAGGTGAGGTTTATATTTTAGAGCATAATGCAAACACAACTATATTCCATATTTTATTCCATATTTTAATGGCGTAAGATAACTTGCCACAACTCTTACAGCAGTACTTCTGTAAATCATTTATTTTTTGTTCATTTTCCAGATTTCTTTATTTGACAGTTTACCAAATCATGAAATTTTAAGAAAACCTGTTTTAAAGTTGATAGACATTAAAACTTTATGCAAACATCAATAATAGCGGTTACAGTTACCAGGTAAGAAATAATGAAATATTGTGTTCTTGTAAATACATGAGGAAAGCAATTGTAAAAAATATAGTAATAAATATGGAATGTTTCGTAGAGTATAATACTCTTACATAATATTCTTTCGTAAAGTATTTTCTCTAAAGTAAGGCGTTTTTTTCACTTTACATTGCGCTAAGGACGCATCAAGTTAAATCTATGGCTGGCTAGATCTAAATTCAATTGATCATACCAAGATCCCTTTTACATACAGTTTTCCGATTTCCCAGGCTTGCAATCATACGGCATATGTATAATCTCTTGCACTTTGTATCGCACTCTTTCCTCAGTGATGGTTCGGCGCGTTTATAAAAGTTCCTGATCAATTATCATTGGTTGAGATAGAATACTTGACAAATAATAATTTACAAATCTCTATACATTACCTGTAGTAGCGATCTAGCTGACTGTCATTGATTGCTAGTTTGGGCAACCAGGCTTGTAGCGAATCGTACGACAAGTCGGGAATGCCATATTCTTCTTTAAACGAGTATGACTTGAACCATGACGGCCGTTTGTCGGGCTGAAGATTCGCTAAAGTTAAATTATACATCCAATTCTCGTAATCTTTTACCGCCTGTAATAGAGTATTGCTCGTGTACATTGCATGTATTTCACCAATGTGGAATGATGTGATACTCACGTAATTTTTACTGTCGACAGTGTACAGCTTGTAGTTGGAATTTAAATTCTGGTAGGTGGTTGCGCTACCGCCGTTCCAAGCAACGTTATTAATCTTGCCATTGCCATTATCATCGTTGAAAAACAATTCTAGCTCATCATTGTGCGTATGGCCGTTGAATTGTGCTCTAATAATGTGGGCGTATCGATCGACAATTTTCATATATTCCCTTTTCCACGTGGTATAACATTGCTCGTCATCAGGCGGGATGTGCGCTAATATATGCACAAACTCCCTATCCTTTTCAGCTTGCGAAAGCGTGTCCGCCAACCATTGCAACTGGTCATCGGGATCTTGCGGTTGATACCACAGCCACCTGTAGAAATTATTTTTATACAGAACCGCGTAAAAAATAAAATCTAATTTATGTACTTCCTGCATTGAAAACACGTATATGATAATTAAAAAAAAGAAACAGTTTATTGACATATAATATTGGAAAAGCCAGGTGTACAAATTGCAATATGTCGTGGTGCACAAATTGCAATGTGTCGTGGTGCACAAGACAGTTCGCAATATCTACCCGATAACCTAGATTGATAACATTAAGCAGCTATCATTAAGATAAAATATATATTGTGAATCAATCAATAAGTCGCGATATCACGATCCATAAAATATATATATTTCGCGTATCTCACACAGTTAAAAACTGATTTGATGTACCATTTGATGTACTCACCAGTTGTAACAATAACATACGTTATTGTTCAAGACTATAATTCTAAATCCTTTCTTAGGCGAAACCGTATAATATCCGCCTTCCAGTATGGTAGAACGTGTAGATTCTGGTAACCATCCGGAATTGATCCACAAATCAGCCATCATTTTATACAGCCATTGCGTGCTTAGCTCGTCATTAGTAATATTCTTGGGTGCAAATCTGGAGGAAAATTGCGCGATTATATTGATCTCAAAATACAAGAGTAAATAGATACTAGTTGAACAAAATATATTTATATAATGAAAATTGGATAGCTCACTGATTCACAGGATGCGGCTCATGATTACCCAGAATAGGATACACAGTGATATCTGGGAATGTTTCGCGAATTTGGCGATAGCTCTTGTACAGACTTATTACATTTCCCTCGATACTGGTTTCCCAAACCCCATGGTCTATTATGTCGCCAGTGAAGTAAATGTAGGAAATATTCTGCAAATCAGTATTAAAATGACACACCGTTTTGAAGAATTATATATAATAAGATAGCAATAGAGAGGTGCTGCGTACTTGATGTTGATCTCTAATGTGATCTAGGACATCAACAACGGTATGCCACGGACTGTCGCAATAATTGTAATCTCCCCAAAAGCCCGCCACCTTGCCGCTTGTATTTGTCTTGTTTTGCCCTTTTCGACAACATGTTGGTTCCATGCATTGTGAGTTGCCATAAGGTTCGTAGTTAGGATCGTAATGAAGATCCGTTATCTGCACTATATTTAGGGTTTCATTGCTCTCTTCTGGATCAATCGATATTGGAGGGCTGTTATCAATGCTGACTGTCCAATTGAACTCGGAATTATTAAGCGGGCAAGATTTTGATTCTAATACAACGCCACAAATTGTGGATGACGTTAGATTCGGTTTCGAATCTATTATATACACAATTGTTGGCTGCAAGTAAAATGTTTAGACAACATTGAACATGTTAAAAGTAAAAATTCATGCCAAAAATTTATTATTGCTCCCTATAAAGGAACTCCTACATATTATGATGATGAAATAAAAATTTTCGATATTTTATTTGCATAACAATTCAATTTACTTACCAAATTGATGGTTACGACACCGACGCAGACTGGCTCATCTGCCAAGTCCAGTAGAATACAGAGTCTAATTACTAAACGTCCTATTTCTTCCTCTGACATGCCTCCCCTGCGATATTCTATAAAAGTATTTAGAACAGACCGACATATTATGCAAATAGATCCGCTCCTTTCACCAACAAAACCACGCCAGTCGTCACGCTGCTGGCTGATCGGAAGAGCTAGTTGATGGATCAACTGTTGAAATTCTTCAGATTCATTCTGTTGTGCTTTTACCCAATTTTTAATCTCATGTGTAAAGTGTGATACTGTGTCACCTGTAAACAGATAGAATTACCGTTTTTCGGCTTTCGGCTAATGAGACAAAATACAGTACAAGATATGTTAGCTAACAAATATGTGTCATTTCCTGTTTTTTGTAATTTTATCTTTACAATCTTACATATCTAAAAAAATTTATATCTATGAGATATACTTTATCAAAGTTGATGGCACAAATTGATGATTTAAGAAAGCACAACTGATAACTTTTATTTAATCTCTTGGTAACATGAACGTAAAACCACCTGCATGTTGTTTGCTATCAAGATCATACGATCTTGATCGCTTAACAACAAACAGAAACTGATAATATGAATAGCATAAACCAGATGTGTCAAACTCGCGGCCCGCGGATCTCATGCGGCCTGCCAAAAAAGCTACGGCCCGCTGAAACTTGTTGAAAATCTTTTGGAGAAAAGTATTTAAATTAATTACTTTGAATTAAATAAATTTATTTTTATTTGCAATTTAGTTCAAATTTCCACAATGTTGTCTTTCGTTATACCAGCATGTTTGGTAACACACGTTTTTGCGAGTAACTTTCTTCTCTAATGAAAAATAATAAAATTCCAGGAAGGTCAAAATTAACCGATGAGCATCTATTATCAATTTTGAAAAATACGTTAGCTCAAGACATTCAACCAAATTTTGATGATTTGCTTTGTGAAAAACGGTGCCAAATTTCCTCTAAAAAATAATATAATAAATTGTGATTTTGTTGTTTATTTTTTATAGGTTCCATTATTGTTTTTGATAAAAAATGTAAAATATTTTTCATTTGAAAAATAACGTGGAATACAAAACGACTATTCTTTTTACTAATTGCTATATTTATTATTATACTAAATACAATAATTCTAAAAGTCGTACTTTATACTTATTTTTTGAATGTTGAAAACATGCTTCAGCCCAATGCAAAGTAACCCAGGTAGCACATACACGTTTCAGAAATGTTTTATAAGCGTTTTTCCGAAACGTTTTATAACCGATTTCTAGAAACGTTTCTCATGAGTAAAAATGTCCAGTCGAAAAAGTTCGATGGAACGTTTCTTTTCCGATAACGTTTAAAAAACTATTATAGAAACGTTTTGTTTTAATGATAAAGACATTTTAGATAGAAATTTAAAATTCCTACTTTTCACATCTTTTGAACGTGTTTATGACGTTTTTGAGACATGCGTGAGAATTAAATGTTCTAGAAGCTTTATGCATATACTATCTATGACGTCTATTCTTTTACGAAGAAATTCCTGAACTGATGCACATTCGTGCAATAAGTTAAAGTGAAACAAAATATATTTGTTTCATTCTAACTTAATTGCATTACTGATGTGCCAGTTCAGGAAGTTCTTCAAAACGGAACACACGTATAAATGTTCTTTCAATGGTCACGTTCAGCAGAACGTTTATTTTGCAACTGTTGGAAGTTTTCTAAGTTCAGATTTGTCCGATGATAAATAGATTAAGACCGGTAGGACAAAATTAATTTAAGTAATATGTACTAATATGTGCTACCTGGGATAACTTATGTGGCCTATGATACAAAACGAGTTTGATATACCTGGCATAAATATTACATAAAACTTTGTTGCATTATTTTATGATATATAAATCTAATAAATATCTTTTGTTAATATACCTATATATATATATATTAAATAAAAGATATAAATAAAACCTTATATGTATATATATATATAAGATTGTAAATATACAATAGATCTTTGACAAAAGATAAATATATAAAGTCCTTTAAGATTCGTAAATACAATTTGCTCATTTTTAATTTGAAATTCTAATAGTTTATCAGTTATCTGATAGTTTGTCATACTTATATAAGTGGACACGTCGCTGCTTGCAACTTTTAATAAAAGTGTAAAAAGTAATAGTCTGTAGAACTGCATATTGATGCGACTGGATCACTGTAACACCACTGTTATTACACTCGCGTTATTGCACAGTTATATACTGTCAGTGTTATTATATCTTTAAGATAATTCCCCCACTTCCATAATTTCTCTCAAACAACTTTAAACAGATGTCTCAATAGAAGGTCGTAGAGATAATATAATTAGAACATCTGGTATATTATTGTGATCAGTATATTTATAACACAAAACAAATAGGAAGATGCTACCATTATCACGAAATTATATTGTTTTTACATTTGTTACATAAGATATTTCGCTCATCATGTGACGATAATTTATTTGATAATTAAATCTAATTATCGAATAAATTACCACTAATTTAATTAATACTAATAATATGAGCATCTGACAAAATATATTATTAAATAATGATGTTAATGATTGATAGATGAACAGTTAATTTCATTTAAATGTTATCGAAAATTATCAATTTCATTAATTTCATTTTTGAATAATTTTATTGATAATTATTGATACATAAAATATATCATCAATACAATAAATTGAACGATTATCTCATGTTAGATAATAATATACATAAAAATATACTATTGCGACTTCGTAGCAATTCATTTATACACATGCCACAATGCAGACACTTTCAAAAGATCGTGAGTGCATTTCTCACAATCAGATTCGCTTATTTGCTACAACAGTGACATAACTCAAAAATTGTGATTTTTCAAGATTTAAAATTTTGAATTGTTATAACTTTCTATGAGAATTTTGAAATACCGTATTGGCAGGTCACTCTTTTTGCAATTTTTACGATGCAACTTTTCACTCCAACAACGAAATGACAACTGAGATAAGATTGAGATAAGACCTATATAAATATTGCAACCTACATAATTCATTAAATGATATGGCACAATAAGCGACACTACTATTTCCTCGGGTGAGTTCGTGAAGATTAAGCATTGTCGATTTAACTGTAAATAGTACATGTAACAATAGTACATGTAACCTTTTTCCCTGCACGAATAACTCAAAAAGGGCGATTTTTTTTAGTTATGTCATTGCTTATGTCAGCAAATAAGCGATATATCTTGCAAGAAAATTGTTTTTTAAAATTATGTACTCTTTTATTCGTGAACTTTAAACCTATCAATCTTCGATTATAAGATCATCCATCATTTCTTCGAGTGTAATCTGGGGAATGCTCGGGTCTATTTCATTAGTATCAACAGGTATCTGCTTCCGAATGTCTCTAAATATATTGATGTTCTGCCTCATTTCTGGATCTTCTTCCAGCTCGTCAAGGAATTCATTATATTCGCTGTAAAACGCAATTGATATTATGAAACAATTTGCAGCGCACAAAACTTGTAGGTTTTGTAAATCGTTTTTCAACATACTTATTTTGTGTATTCATATCGGCCACTTCATCAGAAATATGTTTCAACTTCCATACTCGTGCCTTGCGACGGGCAGCCTTGTTGTGACTGTAGAACTTCTTTACCAGAATGATATCGGGTATCGAATCTTCACTTAGTTTGTCAAAATTGGCATCGTTAACGTTAGTGTCTTTCAGAGCATAGCTGCAATAAACGAATACAAAACAAATTACACATGCTCCTGTAAAATATTTCTTCTCTGTACGTATTACATGCCATAAATTTAGTGTAAATTACATAAACTTACCCGAGTACTGAATCACCTGGTTTAAGTATGTGGCCTAAATGTGTACGTGTATGAATTGGAGTATCGTTTATCCCTAACTCAGATGCTTTCACTAGCCATGCGTCCGCTATTATGTGCTAAAAAATTAATTATCAAAAATTAGCTTTTTTATTTTGAATGAATCACATGTTAAGCTTCTCAAGAAGATAAATATCCCTCCTTCTTTCAACAATATTATGTTACATAATATTAAGTAATGTAGACAATCATATTGTTGTCTGAAATATTTTATACAGAGAAGGAGAACTTACTTTACTAGAAATAGCTCCTTGTCCTGGGAAAGTTTTTCTATTTTTATAGTTAATTGGTTCGATGTCCATCACGATATACTCTGTTAATTGTTTTGGATCGCATATACTATTGAAGTTGTATCTCCAATAGACATTCGATTCAAGTTCAGCAACTAAATACAACATATCACTATGTAGCATTAATTAACAGTCGATTGATTATCGTTAAAATTATCACTAATATCATAACTTACTTTGCCCCGATGAAAAGTCTATAAAATGCACAGAATTCGTGATTCGGTATACCAAACAAATAGGATTAATGCCACCCAATTGATGAGCCAACTTCCGTGGTAGGCAAACTACACTGTCCTTGGAAAGCGGAATGATTTCGAGGCTGTAAATGATGCAATAAAGGCATTAAATAAGATCGAAATATGCCTCGAAAATGTGCTGCGTATATTTACCAGTATGTAAACTTGTGATTGTATAAATTACTATGACAGTCGTGTGAAATTAATTTCTTCGAATGTTGAACATAGCATGGCATGACAGTTACTATAAAATCAGTCATTTTTCTAGCTGCGGCTTCGGTTGCGAAGAAGAAGTCCAGACCCTCTGTAAACATTACAACATTTTATCCGTCATCCATTTGATACATTAAAATATATATTATTGGCAACGAGAAAGCTTTCCGTGAGACGCAATATTTACCATGAACGGGCTTTATGCTCAGTGTATTCTCATGTGCCTTATGTTTTAATATCAATTGTTCTAAGTAATAAAAAGTTTTCTTGTTTGTTGCTTTCTGCCGGATTTGCACCTGTAAGAGACAACGCGATATATATAAGAAAGCCAAATATGATCATTCGCGTTTGAGAGAGAGAGAATTTCTTCTTTCTTTTAAAAAACTTACACATGCACTCCAGTAATCCTTAGCTTCTACACGATGACAATCTTCGCACATCTGATGATTCACGACGTATTCGACCACGAATACTTGCTCGAGAAGTGTCCCGCCAATTACTTCTGCATGAACAGTTAGCTTTACCTAAGAAATAATATTAAATATGGTAAAATAAAAATGAAATTTGATTTTAACGCTAAAAATCGAATTAATTAGTATGAACAATGACTAGATAGACTAGACATTGTATGCATTAAGTGAATCAAGTACATATATTGAAAAATTCTATGTAATATACTATGATTATATTTGTTTAAAATTTAATTGCACATTTTAACTGGCAACTGAATGTCAATTAAAATTCTTGAATTTATTTGCAATTTAAACATCACACGCAACTCTGTAAAATTTTGTTTGTATCATCTACGCGCAACTTACTTTCAATCTTTTGGAATGTGGCTCTGTCCATATAAAACCGGCGTCTACCAATTTCACACGGTTCAGTCCCTTTAACTTTTTCAAGCACAGTGACAAGAGTTCCTTGGATTCCAGTGCGGCGTGAATCCACTCGGAAGGTGGCTGGAGATACCTGTTACACAAATGCAGCGTTAACTTGAGCGAATTGGTATATAACGCCTTGGAACATCTTTAAAAAAAACGTCGTACCTTTCGCAACCTTTGCAGAACTGTAGGGTCACTTGCTTGGGGATGCCTTCAGTAATGTCGACGTGGGTACGCAGGCAGCCTACACACATATTGGCAGGATTTGGCTCGATGATGACTCCGCATTCACAGCAAGGGCTACGGGTAAGGAAAAATCGCATTTACACGCTTGCAAAGATTAAATTTTATCTTAAAAAATAATAAATACAAATGAATTATTTATAGACTTTACATGGAATATCAACAGGATGTTATACATACATCATTCCCTTCTTTTGCACTTCGTCGGAGACTTGAATGTACTCCATTTTACGCGTCTGGAAGCAAAAAAAGAACAAGAATTTTATAAAACATACTCTTTTCGTGGACGTCTGTCTCTTTAATCATTAATCCTCCAATCAACCTTGGAGGCGGAAAGTATCTTCGCACCAGATTATATTCTGGATGAAAAAAAAAGATTGTTAAGCAAAATGAACAATTTCTCTACCTGGAATTATTTACGATGCTGTATCACCGAAAAAAAGGCGAAGATTAACGGAGAAACTCCAGACACCACCGTTAACCTCGTGAATTAAAACCTAACCTGAAAATCACAATGCGCATGAACTAACTGCGTCACGAAACGAAGGGGGCTCGAAAGAGAGGTCCGTGTTCCAGGCATAATCTTGTCCAATTGCGACAAGAGGCAAGAGATGTCTTTGCCGATTGGTCAGGTTCCACGAGGTCTCGGCACGAGGCTAACTTCGCGTCGAAAAGCGAACACGCTCGGGCCGATATCGGGCTACGTTCACTCCAATCAGCTCGGGAGCGAAGGAGAAACGTATGCGGCACTGCCGTCGTGGAGAGAGTGGTGGAAGGCAAGGCATGGTCTGAAGTATTTATGTAACTTGACTTTGATGAGGCCGAGAACGGCTGTCAACGAGACGACGGACAAGCCCTCGGCCCTCGCCAGGTAAACGACGAGGGTAACCGGGTAGCGACGTGCACGCCGCTGGCGGGAGGGGAGGACGAGTCGGACGAGTCGTTTGTTTGCAGACAAGCGAGATCACGAGGTTCCCCGTGGGCCGCTGAGTTAGGATCCCGAGGATGGGCTCCGGCCAGAGCGCCCGCAAGCTGACCATCTCGAACGAGGAGGAAGTCGGGGTGATCAAGGTCTCGAACGCGATCGTGCAGCGTCTCGCCCAGGGGGAGAGAGCGAGGGCCGCCCGCGAGTCGGCGTCGGACACGAGACCCAGCGCGCCGATCCAGCACCCAGCAGCACCTCCCAGTGCGACGCCCGTCGCGCCTCAGCCTCAGGCCGGCGAGGCAACGCCTGGTCAGCCGGTGTATTATTATCCGGAGTTAACGATATCTGCTCTACAAATGCAACAGCAGATGGAGGAGGAGCTGAAGCGTCAGGATCAGCACTGGCAGAGGCGTCTGCGGAATCTAGAGGACGGTTACCAGAAGGTCAATCGTGTCTTGGAGGACGAGTACAACAAGGCAGTTAGCGAGACTTCCGTCACTAAGTCTGGTGAGTTTAGATACAATTTAACAGAGTCGTTGGACAGTTTCTGGCTGCATTCAGCAGAAAAGGCAGCTGAGTGAGCGTTTAGTGATTCTTTAACATGATCCATACACTTCTTGATCTATACTTAGATCCAGCGAGGGACTAAGCTGCTTTTCCTGCTAAACGCAACCATTGACATCAAATGTAATAAAATATTTGACAGTAAACAGATTAAATTAGTCCCTGGATAATTTATAGATTGCTCTAGAAATCAAATAAAAAAATTATAACAGTGATTTAAACTTAAAACTAAACAAAACTTTCTATGATGCAGCAGTTTTCTAATTTAATATAAATATGTATGTATCGTTACAGGACAGAAAATTGCCAATATCCAGAGTGCAGTGCAACCGTGTTTGGAGAACAGTAATAAAGTCCTGAAGTGTTTCCAGGACCATCCCAAGGAGACTCTGAAATGTTCGAACTTGGTGGAAGAGTTTTCCAATTGTGTCTGGAACGTGCACTACACACGCATGATCGAAACGCGCTCGTAATAATACTTGTGCGTCTCGTAGATCACGACATCTTCAAAGGACGTTTAGTCGATTAAATAATAAATTGTGCATCTCAAAGTGTAATGCCTAAAATGCTTATCTCAGCGGAATTGTTGCTGATGGAAAGTAGTGTAAAGTGGAGAGTACACGAGGAGAAAAATGTAAAAAAATAAATGAAGAATATATATTGATATTTATAATAAAATGTTATTGTTACATGCACGAGATGAATTGTCAAACACAGAGTACGTTTATCCGAATCTAATTAGCAATAGAATTTTTTATGACGCTGTATACGACACAAATTTATTTTAAAATAACGCTTTTATAATAATTATGCAGGAAAGTGTTGCATCTCTCGGTGAAGACCCGAACAACTTATTTTGAGGTTCCCACACAGTTCTATTCATAGATCAAAATATATACAGCATAACCCAGGGTGCACGACCCAAATGAAGGCCTACAACAGCACAGCACACGTTATAGAGTGTGTATATATATATTCTATAATATATATAATTTCATATAAGATTATTGGTAAATACAAAACGAGGAAACGTTGCAAATAGCAAGATTGGAAGTACATTAAAGATATATTGTCTAAAACGTATGTAAAATATATATCCTATTTATACATTATTAATACTTGCCGAATGTGCAGTAATTAATTATTCTCAGTGCAGTATAAAATTATAACAGTTGACGGCAACCTGCCATCAAAATTTGTACTTCTCCAAAAAAAAAAATGAAATACAAAATAACTATAACGAAAACTTCAATTTATGGAATTCTTAGAATTACATTGTTAACTGTTCATAAAAATAACGGTATATATCACGAATTAAGAAATACGGGTACAGACTTTGTACACAACAGAAAGTGCACAAAATTGGAAAGGGGATGTACAGTGTATTATGAGGCACGTTACACCACCACACAATAGTAATAATATTTGTATTACAATTTCCTAACGAAAGTATATAAATATGTTTTAATATCTTCGTGAAATGTAACTCCTGTTTAAATTATACGATTATACGATACGAATTCTATAATTTAATATAACGTAATCAAATTTTAGGACTCATGAGCAAATGATGATTTAAGAAAGAAAAAAGGAAAACGAAAAAATCACAATTGTTTAATCGGTTTTCTTATCACCGCTCGATTGCACGAGGTTTGCGTGTTCCTCATTCAAACGATCGTACTCCTTTGTGACTGACTCTGCCTGCGACTTTATCGCCTCTTTATCCTTCTTCTCTTTAGTCAAATTGCTCTCGAGCTCCTGATTCTTGGCTTGTAACTCCTTGATTTGATTTTTCAGTTCCGAGACAGCTTTATCGTGCGCCTCGTTGGAGTCGTTCTGCGCACTTTCCCCGATCGTTCTCTGGGATAACAGGCTCCTGGCTGTGGTTGTCGCGGACTGAGCCTGTCGCATGGCCGCCTCATTTTGCGCGAGCAGGGAAGCTTGGGTGGATATCAGGATGACGAGACGGCGTATCACCAAGCTCAGAAACAGCGCAAAGCCGGATATGTAGAAATTCCTCTGGGCGCGGAACAATCTCATGTTTTCTAGAAGACGTACATAAATATAGATTCGTTATATAGGAACAATCATAAAAAATGTTAGAACAGAAATAATCTGTGCCGTATTTGTCGAGTCAAATTGATATGGAAGAAAAAATCACAAAAAATATTATATAACCTACCTTGCATTTCAAGGTTCAATGATGTTTGATGATGATGATGTTCGGTGTGATCCATGCTTCCAGAGTACTTTCGCATCTCCCGTATGGCGTCCAGCAAAAAGAGAACCAGGACGCCCAGCAAAACCACGAAGTAAATGGAAGCCTGATTATTTATACTTTGCAAGAAGCGAGATTTGAAGAGCTTTTGCCATCTCGTAGGCGAGGCCACTGGCAATACCAGGAGGAGGACGATTGCGACCTCGACGTAGAGGAAACCGGCGATGAGCGTCCACTGTAGACTCATGTTTGACTCTTATATCTTATTCTATGCCTGTGTACAGGTACCTAAAAAAAAAATGATGAAATACAGGTATGATTGTTATATCTTGAGACCTTGGGAATCAAGTGCTCGTCAAAAATTCCTTGTTATCAGCTGAATCTCCCTTCTTTTTTACAAAGTGCAGAGCACAGCTCTCTTCCCTACCTCTATCTTCCTAGCGTCCGCGAAATACCTGCGCGACAGGATATGCAAATTACATCAGTGAAGAACAATAATTCGCTGCGACGCAACTATCCTTCCCGAGGAGCGCGTGCGGCAGGAATTGACAACGGATGACACGCGACTTTGAATCGGATCGGTCGAGGCGCAACGTCACTCCGTGATACACACGATACGAGGATTCGTGGAAATTTCCCGTCGGTCGGTCCTCGAAGCTTCGACTGTCACGTTTCGCGCGCGTGGTGGACGATTCGCTCGCGAGAATAGGAGCCACGTTGCCGTTGCGGAGGAAACGAATCGCAACAAAACCGCGACGACGAAATCTGCTCTCCGGCGGCAGTCTTCTTCTCGAAATAACACAGGCACGAAGATATATCTTGAACAAATGTTCGGCAACGATTTCTACGCTGGTCTCGTTCGCCCGGGCGACCGGCGACCAAATATCACAGTCTCAATTGTCAGTCGCTGCTAATAAAGAATTCGCCAGGATTCTTACGTGCTTCCCGTGAGGACGAGTGACGACGGCGAGAGGAATGGGACACGTCGTCGGCCCGCGGCGGCTTCTGCGACGTCCCGAGATGCACGAACGAGTGGGCTCAAAGTACGAATCCGAGCGCGAGCAACGGAGCAACGTCGTCGGCGACTTTATAAATAAACCGTACACCGCGTGACGTCACCCTGGCTCCTGGCAATTGGCAAAATACATAGTTCTCTCTCTCTCTCTCTCTCTCTCTCTCTCTCGTTTCTCTTTTCCTTCCTCTTTCTCTCTCTTTCTCCCTGTCACGTTTTGTACAATGGCAGTCATATATGGCAGTCGCGTGGATTGATGCAGCTCTCTCGCCGCAATTCGCGTTGCACGTGACGAGCGGCGACCAATCATCTGCCCCTACGTATTAATCGCCCCGTAGAAGCAGAAGCCGATTGGTCGCTGCGCTGAGTAGAGAGTTATTCCCTAGGGCGACTTGGACCAATCACTGATTAATACTCTAACCTAATCTTTTTTTTTATATCGAACAATGAGAAATTAATAATTCTATTTATATTAAATGACACATGTGTTACTTGAGAAATTAATGGCTGATTAAAATGTCCATTTCTACCAATGCAGATTAACTTTAATCTCGGTTTAACTTATCTTTTATCTTTTTCTATTCTTATGTTCATTATTCTATCAATATGGATCAACTTTAATCTCGATTTAACTTACTTTTATCTTCTTTTAGTTTTAAAAGAATTAGAAAAGAGCTGTAGATTGGAGATTCCTTGGCAGGGATACTAAATGCTGATTTGAACATTTTTTTGAAAAGCGCGCCGTGGTCAATTTAAAAATGGCGAACGGTGCCCGAACCGGGTCCAAAAAAACTCGAGGGACTCTAGGGCGATCGGACGCGGGACGAAGCCGCCATTTTCCCAGAGCGAAGAGTCTCTAGAAAAACCGCTCTTCCTCACGTTTACTTTTACTCCTGTCATGGCTCCAGTGTTTACATGCGGAACGTCAGATCCAGTCAGATCGATACCGTGTTCACGCGCACGAGTGGGTCCGACCGACGGGCTTCCGACGGTGCGTGAAAGTGCTCGCACACGTGTCTGATTAACAGACGTGCCGTTGAGGGGGAAAAAAAAAAAGAGGAGAAGGAGCGACCGAGCGAGAGCGGGGGGTAGGAGGCGACGGCGGCGACGCCGGCAAGGCGATGGTCCGCTCGTAGCTCCCGTACCGACGACGCGCGAGTCGAGTGTCCGGAGTTGTATAGAGAGGATACCAGCCGTCGAGGATAGATTCCCAGATTCCCGCGCGCAGCTGGGTCTATGGGACACAACGTCGCCAGCCGGGAGATGATACGCGCGAGGGAGGAGAAACTGAGCTTCGACGAGGATCAGCACGCGATCATGAACAACATGGTAGACGCGCGGGCCTGTTACAAGCCCAGCGGCAAAGTGAGTGTCGAGTTTAAACGCGAAGCGTTAGATGCAAACAACCGTCCGGAGTGACTTCGGGCAATTCCCAATTGATCTGAATTGTCTCCGACAAAATTTCCGACTACTTCATTGTCGCTGATCTTTCCATGCGTCAGATAACAAAAAACAAACAATTCTATCCGTGTGTTAATAAAATAACATAAACAAATAAAAGGTTTGTTTCTTTTTAGTCGAACTTTTTGCACCGTTCTTCTAAATGGAGAAAAAAAAGATGAAAGTTGAATGCAAGAAACTCAGCTAGAATGAACAGATAGAATTGTTAATTCCCTGTTATTGGCATTTCGATGCAGGTGTTACTTGACGAGTTGATTGGGATTTGGTTGAAGTCGCCCGTGCAATCTTTGTAAGGAAGACGTTTTTATCAAAGATCTGTGCATGCGACTCCCCGTAATTTGTATAAACCCTTCGTATGGCTTTGCGATAGTCGTAGAAACGACGATCCCTCGGTTCGATCTGGCTGCCGTATGAATTTCATGGTGTACAGAGGAATGATTTTGTAATCGATGTGGCGATAGAATCTTATTTTTTAGACGTTCGATCTGTTTCGTAGCACTGTTGTTATATTTGTCGTGTGTGCATGTGACCCAGCTGGTTTTCGATTTCTTCAGGGCATGCAGGACGCGTTCCCACACGGTAAGAAGTGCCGAAAGATCAGTGGCGAGCATCCGTTATTTTTTTATCGCGTCACTTTTACGTTTAGATGCGTGAAGGTGCACCTAAGAGCGATGGATAAACGTTCAGGTTCGTAATACTCGTACAATGATTTATTCGTCGATACTTTTTCACTGAAACTATGATGTATCTTTTTTACCTAAACGGACAAACTTATTTAAATGAATCCCAAATTACGTTCCGAGCGCTTTAAATAATTGATATATATTAAATTCGCAGCGAGCCCTTGTCAATACATTCAAGAAATTTATCGTATTTCCATTCCTCTTCTACGTCTTCCCTGTGAGTCACCAATCCATAGCTGCGCAAATGAAGTAGAAGGCAGAAATGAGACGCTCGGAATCCACTTGACGATTTGTCTTGCTAAATGGAAGCACTCGCAAAAGTATCAAATTCCCAAACATACTTAAATATTGACACTGGCCGGAATCTCGTTGCTACAGACGCCGAACCGTGCGCGAGGCACTACGTGACACTACACAACAAGCAACGGGCATCGAGTTCTGCGAGCACTAAGCCACTACCAGCGCTAGATAGTCACTCGCCTTTGTGCAGTAGCAGCGGAACGGTCGGCGTGGCCGAGCGTTCGTTCGATAGCGCGCTCGGCTCTTGCACGTATAGCTCTTGACAGTTCTTCTTTTCTGCGCGACACGAGCGCGTGTCGGTCGATCTCGTAATCGTCTCGTTGTTCGAGCCCAGGAAGGTGAAGAAACGTCGCTCCGCATGGCGAATCCGTGTGTACGTATCGCAATTTAAACGCCAGACAGTCCTACGTCCGCCGAAAGGGCCGGGATGTGTCACGTATCCGTATGTAACTCAAACTCCCGATCTTCTTCGACCGCTCGGTTTCGTAATCTCCCCCCCGTAAAGATGATTGATGCGGCGGACATTGAGTCTCATAATCGAGTTGAAAGAGAACGAAGACTTTCCGACGGCCGAGCGGAAGCTCGACGACACGCTGATAGCAAAATCCGGCGATACCGGTCGAAAAGAGGCGACGTTTTAGTACGTTTCAACTCGAAGCTGTACGATGTAAAGCTCACACGGCCTAGATCACCTAGCGCGCGTGACATAAGCCATCAAAGAAACTTCTGTCTTCATGGCCCGCGCCACCGAGATAAGCTATCAAACTATGATCGCGCCGTTACGAGCGAAATGTCAATAACTGGATATTTTAATCATTTCATGACTCGGAGACTTTAAGTTGACGGTTAATCGATGGTTTTCGCGATCGAGGGTACCCTCGTTGAATCGTTCTCGCCGATATAGAAAACTACGATCGCTCGGAGCCTTCCAGAATTGAGAGGGGAAAGCGGTTGTTACACTCAGAAAAGAAAAGATCTCGTTAATAGGATCATCGCTGTCTGTAACGACGCGATCGTCGCGATAAACTCGGCCCGAGTCTAATTACGTGAATTGATCCCCACCATTCCCTCGCCCCGAGTTTACTTTAGTTACGCGCTACGCGGAAACTGCGACGGCCGCGCTTTGACGCGCCGCGCGAGCTTACTTGTGTGATTTTATGAGTTGCTAATTAGACGCGTGTCTCATTTTCCTTTGTTTCTTCTAGTAAGCGCGGCGTGAGAGAGCGGCTCGTGTATAGTTGTGGTTGCAATATTATCCACGTCAGTGTTTCTTTCTCTCTTTTTCTTGTTTCTCTTCCCTCTCTTCTCCTCCTCCTGTCTCTCTCTTTCTCTCTCTCTCTCTCTCTCTCTCTTCGTTTCTCCAACCACCTGCACATGCATGGGTCCCGGCTTGTCGATTACCGCGTCTCCGTTGTGCACTGGCGACGATCGTCTCACCGCGCACGTGTACTCGTCGAGCACCGGCTGTCCTGGACACCAGATCCCGATTAACGTCAGACATGACCAACACTAGACAGGTGAGTACCAATCTCCTCCTCTCCGTAGAGCTCCGTACGCGGAAATCAAAATCGAAAAGGAAACGCGCACCGTTTCTGGCGAGCTAGAACGTGTAGAGCTTGTAATTTGTGTTGAGAGATCGCTTTGGATTATTACATGTTTAAAGTGGACCTTCTTGTAGACCCTGAGCGAGGGGGAAGAGTTTCCGGTTTGACCTGCATCCAGTTAAAAGAACGAGTCCCAAACTTCAAGTTTACGCTTGTGCACGTAAAGCGAATTGTTTAGTTTTTAAAGCGTTTTCAAAGTTTTTAAAGTCTGTAAAAGGCGTTCGGAATTCTCATTAAAGTCGATACCTCTTTCTTTTTAAATTTACATGTCAAAATTTCATGTACGTTCTTTCCTTCGTAAACACTTCGTGCATAGAATGAATTGAGGATGTAAAATATTGTATCTCTATTAATATTGCTTCCGTAGCAACGAGTAAGCCACAACGTTATTACATAATGTACCGGTTATTGATTTTGATTACGATACCTTGCACATTTTACACACAGGGTGTCCCCGATCTACCGAGCCGTCTTTTATCGCGTTTGCTTTGATCAGTTTTGATTTAATCTTTTCTATACAACGGTAGTTTTTTAAATTAAGTAACAAAAACAAGTAACAAAAAAATGGGCTTCAATTAACGTTATGTAATATTTAATTAACAATTGAATACAAAGTTATAAGTCGCAGTTATAAATTAAAGTTATAAATCGGTGGTTTTCGAGTTATAAAGCAAATATCAATTTTCTCTTTCTCGGGGAGCTAAATGCGGATCCTTTATTTAACTTGAAGTGAATTTTAATCTTCAATTCCAGATTGGCGGCAAAGAGAATTCGCAGATGAAAGACGGGCTTGAATAGATTCGGGAGACCGCCCGCGCAGAGAATTTCGGAGTTTCGATCCTTTCGCCGCGATTCTTACGCAGTTCTCGCAATCCGCTCGATTATCTTCTTTTTTTATGGGAAAAAGTCGCATAATTCGATCTATCTCACCGCGCTACACTGCGCGCGCCAGTAAAGAATACGTCGATTCACACGAATTCAAGAGAGAGAGAGAGAGATTTCACATTCGCGCCGTCAATTAGCCACAACCGCGTGTGACTCATTGCGTGCGCGTCTGCAACGTGGCAGCTTCGAGAAGAAAGAAAAACGTAGTTTAAAAAAAAATTAAATAGAGTTAAAAATAAAATCTTCGTGTAAAAGAGAAAAGAAGCCTTTTTCCGAGTGTTCCGCTTTTAGTTTCGAAGGCGCGCTTCGCAAATGCAAAATAACGGAACGAGGGGTACCGCAATCATTGTACCATCGTGTAATGTTTTGCTCGCCGGCGCGATTTAATTATCGTGATTCCGCGCGAGGAGCATAAGCGCATATGGGAAAACGTTGTAGACGTAACTACACGTTTTGTGCAAGCGCGCTCCATCGTTATGTTTTATACCTCATCGCGCATCGTGCATTCGTTCCGCGTCGATTCCTCAGAAGCGCTTTATCCTCAGAAGCGCCCGGCTGAAAACTCCGCAATTATTGTCAGCCGATAGCGAAATGTCTCTATTTCCGTTCGGTACGCCGGCAACTTTCTTTTTCACGGTTTCTGAGTAAGAGAGAGTCCTCCCCGAAGATATCGTACACATGAATGGTATATTTTTCTTTAATTTAATTTTCCTTTTTTTTCTCTCCCTCAAAATCGTCGCAAATGCGTATACATTATGTCAGTGCGATGTCCTCCGTTTCTTTTTTTTTTCCCCCCGACGTGACCTCTTGAGATTGCAATAATATTCCGACGAGATATCCTGCAACCGGAACGTATATCGAAGCAGAATTGAAAAGAGACGGGGTTGAGTGATAAAATTGTTGTTAATGATATTTACAGTCGTGGTTCCGCGGCGTTCGGAGCAGCAAGTTTCGGCACGTTTACGGCGTGCCAGCCAAGAGGGAGAAATGCTACGACAACATCAAGATCACGAAGAACGCCCACGATTCGCAATTCTGCGCCGTGAATCCGAAGTTCCTGGCCGTCGTGACGGAGGTTGCGGGTGGCGGAGCGTTCCTCGTGTTATCGTTGGATCGTGTGAGTTATCCGGGTCTTATCGATTTATTGATTCTCTTCCTGTGCAAAGAATAATATTAGCTAACGTGACGCTCGGGCAATCCGAGAAATAAATTTAATCCTTTCTCGTGAACGTCTCAATCGTGTCACATAGTATTCTAAATACGATTAATTATAGATTTTAATGTAACATATTAGTTATTTATATATATTATTATTAATATTATTTTCCCAATTATTACAGACCGGTCGCCTTGACTTCAACGCCAGCCGAGTAACTGGACATACCGGTCCCGTTTTGGACATCAAGTGGAATCCGTTCAACGACAACATCATCGCGTCCTGTTCCGATGATTGCACTGTAAGGAACATACTTTGTATTTACTATCGGATGGAGAGCATCTCCACGTCTCACATCTTCAAAGCCTGTAGATTTCTGTAAACACAGAGTATAAAATGAGAGATCCAAAATTTATGCCAATTACCATATTTAATCGAGAGGTAAACGAGGATCACGAAGATTTGGATATTTGTATCTAGATAAAACTGTGGCACATACCCGATGGCGGATTGTCGAGGAACCTGACCGAGTGGCTGGTGGAGTTGCAAGGGCACAAACGACGCGTCGCTTATATCGAATGGCATCCGGTAGCGGAGAATGTACTCTTCAGCGCCGGCTTTGATCATCTCGTCATTGTGTGGGACGTGAATAGATGCGAGGCGGTGAGCGTCATCGACAGGCATCCCGATGTGATTTACAGCATGTCCCTAAACCGTGACGGCAGCTTACTGGCGACCACTTGCAAGGATAAGAAATTGCGCGTTTTCGAACCGAGGTCCGGTATCGTAGTTTCGGTAAGAATCGTTCAAACTTACGATTGTAAATATATTTATTTAACTTTATAAATCCCGAGTGTCATTTTTAATAACCACGAATCTAGAAAATATTTGTCTCTAAAAATTTATATATTTCTGTTAAATTTTAACAAATCTAAACTTCAATTTTAACAGGAAGGGGTATGTCACGCCGGCACGAAAGCGAGCAAGGTGGTATTCCTTGGCAGTTCCGGACGTCTTTTGACTACTGGATTTAGCAGACATTCGGACCGACAATACGCGATATGGAGTCAGCATGACCTAAATGTCCCTCTGACGTGCGAGACGATAGATTCGTCGAGCGGAGTGGTTTTTCCATTTTACGATAACGATACCAATATGGTGTTCTTAGCCGGGAAGGTAAGAATGTATACGACATGCGTAATATGAACTGTTTAAAACTCGCTGTGTCATTGCTTTCTGCAGGGCGACGGTAACATTCGGTATTACGAAGTGGTTAACGAAGCACCCTGGCTGCATTATCTCAGTCAATTTATATCTGGAAATCCTCAGAGAGGATTGGGAGTGATGCCGAAGAGGGGCATTAATACCTCTTTGTGTGAAGTATTCAGATTTTACAAGTTACACGCGACTCGTGGAATGTGCGAGCCAATCTCGATGATAGTCCCACGAAAGGCAAGTTTACGTGTACTTAATATTTTATCTTCACAAAATTTTCTCTCGAATTGTATATTAAAGAAAACTATATTACACGTTTCAGAGTGATCAATTCCAAGAAGATTTGTACCCCGATACAATTGGAACGTGTCCCGCGTTGTCGGCTAGAGACTGGATCAGCGGCATGAACAGCCCGCCAATCTTGATCTCTCTCAAAACAGGTCCTACATTTTTGTATTATAATTTCACACTCTAATTGTACATCGCGAATATTGGTATCGCGCGATCTGTCCCAAACATTGTTTAGATTTTATTCAAGCGAGTTATTCTTCGCTTTATTTGTTAGTCTTATATTTACCATTAATACGATAGTAGTTTCTATCGAGTCATATTAATGGATATCATGTTATTAGGTGGGAGCATCTCTACGCATAAGCCACGAGTATACAAGCCACCGCAATTGCCTGCGACCACCGATCTAAATAACAAGAAGAAATTTGCGTTCTTGTCTACGGAAACGATACCGGATTACAGACCGGTGGAATTGCACGATATGTCGGAAAAGAGTCAAAAGACATCCAGCAATCAAAGCACAAAATTTCAGCAACTTCAGCAGAAATTTGGAAATGTTGCTATACAGGTACGAGCGTAATATACGTATATTATATCGTTGATTTTTTTATATACTTTATATTTCATATATTTTTTTTCTATTAGAAGAATATTATATCGTCTTCGCTTAATGACAATAAAGTTATGGAGACTGTGGACGTTCCAAACAATGAAGCGGAACTTCGTTTGGCATTTGCTCGTCAAACCGACGAATTGAGACTGGTACGACGGCAGCTCGCTAATAGTCAGCTGCGCGTTAAAGAATTAGAGGACCAAATACGAAAATTGCAGCGTCAATAAAATTTACAAGCTCGCTTCAACATCGCTTTTGAATGAGACTCTTGCAGCTTTACTGCTATACGTGATTCAATCAATACTTGAAGTTTGATTAGAGTATTTACGCACCGCTAATAATGATAAAGAGCCTAAGCTTACAAGAACTTTGTACTAACACGCTTAGGAGTCTAGCTTCGTCATATTCATACACAAAGTATTCGCACAGAAAAATTTTTACGAACTTTTTTTGGGATATCTACAATTTTTATGTAGAACAAAATTGTCGCGTTGATCACGAGGGAACAGAGAAAGTAGGCTGCATTTGTTACATGAAAATTGTACCTGTTCACGCACACATTTAGATGCGTAAGTCGGATATTAAGAAGTTAGGAGAAGCACAATACATTTAGACAAATGGCAGCGTAAAGGTAATTCATGACGTTATCAGTTAAATAATATATTTTACTTTTTTGAAAACGATATTATGTTAGTACTAGTCTGTTAATTGTTTATTTTTTCTATTAATGTTCGCAACTCGCTTATTAGTTACTTAACACTTAACTGATATATTATTTAATATATTGCTCCATTATTAAAGATACCGATCTTTTGAAAGACAGTATTTCTTTGCATATTATCATGTAGATTATTGTTTCTATTTGTATTACAAATTTATCTCTGCAACGCGTAAAATGAATTTTGTTGCCGATTTATTATATGCTCTAAAAGCTGATATGTCGTATATGTACGAGTGGACTAGCGTATTCATATATTGAGCATTTTGCTATCGCATATATTTTTCACTGCCATCCACTGCCACTCCGTGATGTTGATGGCAATAAGGATCTCTAAATCTATGAATGCAGTGATAATACCTAATAAATGTCGTGATTAGTCTAAAAAAATTAGCATAAAATTTCTTTTTATACGATAAATGCACAGTGTAATGTACGTGCGACTAACGAGATCGTTGAACAATGTACAATCGATGATGTGACAGTAAATGGACGTTATATTTTTAAGAAACGCGACGTTTATCGCGATTCAATGTCGATTTAATTCACCTGAGCTAACTTAAAGGGAATACGATAGCAAATGTATTAGGACACTTATTTTTAGCATTAGCCTCGTAGTTTTCGTAGTTTCTGAGAATCATACAGAATTATATTTCTGCTTAATAACAATAATCAAGTCGTATAATGATTTATATAGTATATACATATACGTTTATATGCGTATTTTTCATACAACTGTGCAATTGTATACCGTGGTATAAATATAGTACCTGGATGCTACATCTCACATATCGCCTGTGAGTATGAAATTTCATTGTTCACAAAATGTAATAAGGATAAAACACTGATACAGCAACATGTGACGTAGCATTCCCTAGTCTTTCTTCACTAGTTCTTTACTTTGTAATCGTCAATAGCTTTAATTACCCGTAAATGAGGTATTTCATTGAGACCCTCTTTTTGATGTACTAACTTCTTCGAGAGCATGAAGTTACATACGCTGTATTAGGCATTTTATAGGCATTAAAATATTGCAAGATAGTTTGTAGCTATATTTTCGATATTCATATTGGAAGCAATTTCTATGATATTTGTAAGATGATTCGTTTTCGTGATAGAGAGAGACGTAATGTAACGAGTTTATAAATTTCGCTACGAATTATAAATTTACTCCTGACGTAGTATCGTGACGCAATATGCCTGTATCGTGATTTATATGTAATATTTATACATGTCAATTAAATATATTATTGAGAACCAATCCAATAATTTCTTGTGCTAAACAGAAAAATACCAAAGAGCGTCATCATATAACACATTACGGGCCAATTTATTGCGTATGCCTGTCCGAGAGATTTCTGGACAAGGAAGTATGATATATGGCAAGCGGGAATCTCATAATAAAACGCACAGTAATCAATTTAATCCTATGTATTATGTCAGTACATAGCAAAGATAAAAAAAGTGCAGTATACATATATATATCTCTTTGATAAATTATATAAGTGTATCTTAATTATACAATTGCTCTTTTAGAATTTTCTATCTCTGAGTCGAGTGGACGGACATATTTCACTTCAGTTCTTATTGTTTTGTTAGTCTATATATCATTAAATATATGAAATATACAAAAATATTAAATATATAATAAAATATACAAAAATACTATTGTCCTAAAAATAATGAGACACATTACGTCCTAATTAGGTAATGAAAATATGTTAAAAAGTATATAGAAAAAAGAGCCTTAAAACAGTAATGCTCTTTGAAATCTGCTTTGATACGATTACACGTAAAAATATTGTTAAAATATTTCTACATTTCTATAAGAATATAATTTAAAACGATTTTACAAAACAAATGAATGAATATAAAGATAAAAAATAATTTAAATATTTCAACTGATAGACATAAAACAATCCCATTATGGGATAAAGTTGCAAAAAAAGTTTGGATGAGATTAATCGTTACGTTCTCATATTGATGAAAAAAAGTCTCACATTTATAAATGCTACTTATACCCCGTGATGTTTAAAATGTTATTGGCAGTAGTCAGAAATTGATTAGAATTTAATTTGATATACGCGGTTTAAAGGGATTTATAAAAAAGCGCAAGAGATTCATCGACAATAAATTTGTCAGGCTCTCAACTAATCGTCAAGCTCTCAGAGAAGCTTCTACCTGTGAAACAGCTTTTTCCAGACTACCACTAAACTCGCTGGCATAATCCACGTATACATCGCGTTCGGCACGAAGGATAATGCTGAGTTACATCCGTCTTCGGAACACGTGAACACACAAGTGCGATAGGTCAGCTTGTCACCCGGCTGTTTCACGTAGTCGCAATAGTTTCCCATGTGCACGGACGAGCAAAATCGCTTTGTACCAATGCCACCTGTTTCCAGAGGTATAACGTTAATTGTACAATATATTCTAAGCGATACTACACTAGAAAACTTATTGAAATATCAGAGAAACGATTGCTCTATATCTAGAAGCTTGTTTATTCAAACATGTGTTTTTTGTTGATTTGTATTTGAAAGTTAATTTTGAGAACGAATGAGTGAGCGGACTTTAAATGTGCAAACACATATTTAATCGAGGATTGGAAAAAGCGTGATACCCATGTAACATGCAGGATGACGAAGAGGTACATATTTTTCATAAATATTTTGTAATAAATAATTAACATACATTTTTAAATTATTGATTTTCTTCAACAAAACGATCTTTTTCCTAAATTATTTCAAAGGCCGAAAATAGAACATATGAGTGAAAGGAAACCAATTAATGTCAAAACGATCACTTTTCAGAACAGCAAAAAAGTATATTCCATCTTTCGTTTCTCCTAATAAACGTTTCACAATAAATTTAAGAGTTTACGACTGATATAAACACTGAGAAGAATCAATAAGTTAAAAGTGTTATTTGAGTTCGTATCTCCGATATGAATTTCATAAAGCTCTCTCTGTACACTTTAATCCCAGAATTTCTTGAATTCTATTAAAATAATTACAGGATTAATCCTTCTCCGTTTTCGGCAAGCGATCGTTTCCACGTAAAAATGACTCGGAAGGGAACACTCATGCACACTCGACGATAATAACACAATTTTGATATAAAAACCTCCGTAACGGCCGATTGATTTGATGCAATAACGCGCCCCGTACACGTGACTACAATTTCTCGGCACCAAGAAATTTTCAACCAATTCGCTATCCATGCATTTCCATTCATCCGCCGACGTGCACTGATAGCAATCCAAGGCCGTAGCTTAATTGAGAAAGCAACAATTAAATTTCTAATCGAAACTTTATGACGATTGATGTTACGCAAGTTTCCCAATGATAGATCGCAAAACAATAATTATGAGGTAACACTTATAAGATGTACGTCCGTGAAAATGATGACCTACTGCAACGATATAAAAACAGAATTTTTGTTAGTAGATGAATTTTTCGCAACATGAAGGATCATTGGAACGCAATTTATTCCATTCTTGTAAAAATGGAATCATTTTAATAATTTTTAATGATAATCATTGCAATGATTATCATTCCGTGATAATTATTTTTGTAAAATAGAATAATTCTTGTACAATACATAGAACAATCATTGAAATGATAATCACACATGTGATTAAAAAATTACTTATAATAATTCAGTGTGCTCGTGAATGCGTTCCAACGTCTCGAATGTATAAAAATATGTTCCAGTATGTTGAAAAGATCTGGAAAGAATTCGGTTGTTTAATGCAGGGTCGCCGGCATGCTCGATTGATCTACGTGTATATATATGATTGTTAGGAGTATGATTGTTAGAAGAGTTAATCAGCCTTCCCCCGCGCCGCCACTGTGTTAGTCTCCCAAGCAAAGGCTGTACGGAATATCTTCATTGTTGTTTACCCTCGAAACGGCCTATGTGCTTGACACAATACTGCGCTCCGTAAACATCGTCGCACGACGTAGGCTGAAGATCCACGTCGCTCGTCAGGAATTCGTTGCACTGAAATGGGTACTCGGTGCTGGTGCTGTTACACTGGTAGCACCGTATGCTGTATCCTGGATAAGAAATATCGCTCTGTTAAACCACCAAGAAGAGGTAGACGTGATCGTCCTGCCGCGATCTCGTTGCTCAGTCGTGCGTCAAGCGGAAAACAATAATTACAGAAAACAATACAGACGCTATACTCATTTGATAATATAACGCAAACTTTGAACAGAGCGAGGATATCGTTAATCCTCCAACTTTGCCAAGCACGAAGCTTCGTAAAAACAATTTCTCTTATTCTACAGGTGTTGTATTTTGATTCTTCAAGTGTTCCGTGACGCATCGCGCGTCACAGAGAAAATGATGGATTTCCGTCCTGAAATCTGAAAGTGAATTATAGATTGTTCGAAGCAGGACTCTCGAGGTCTCTTTCTCTCCGAAGAAGAGAAGCGCGAGCCGCGGCGTACGTCGGGAGGCCGCGTTCCTCGTAGCCGCGCCTAAAACGAGACAGCCCCGCCCAGGGCGCGTCGTCGCGCGCGTTAACCTCACCTGTCTCCACCAGCATCGAGAGCACCGCCAGAAACGTGCACGCCGCGACGCAGCGACTCGCGACAGCCATGTTCCGCGGGATTGCGGCGGTCTCGCGCGGTCTCCGGATCACCCTCCGTAATTCCGTTCGTCGACCCGACGTCCCCGACGATCCCCCGTCGAGCACGAAAGCTGGATGTGACGTAATAACGCGCACCACCGTTTCCCGTTTCGACGCCTTCGACTTCGGTTTCCCGCGAACTTGGACTCGGGCCTTTCGAGATTCTCCACCGACGTGAAACTCGCCGTGGACAACGACGTGAAGGTGTCGCGAAGTCGCGTACGCGCACCCTGAACCTGGCCGCGAGGCAAAACTCCGTGAAGCCGTGAAGTCGCGCGTTTCAAACGTGCGCTCGCCGAGGAATCGCGTTCCGAGAGTTGCCCAGAGTTGCCCGGCCTGCTCCGCGCCCGCGCCGCTCCGCCCTTCGGAGAAAATCGCGCATGCGCGTTGCGTTTGTTTTCCTCGGGATGAGACGGGCGACGATTAAAATGACGAGACAATTAGAATTTTCAAGCTTCAACATTTAGCGAATGAAATAATGACGCACGAAGTTGTTTCTAGAGTCGCAATGATGATCTCCCTGGAACTTCTCCTTCGTGAAATTCCCCCTCTTCCCTTTTCATTTAAACAGCATATAGCTTGCCGTATAATTGAAGTTTATATAAATTAATTGAAGTTTATAAATTAAAAATATATTCATGAGTGAAGCGCAGGTTTATACGTTGGTATGTATATGTTATCATTTATTTCGCCAACAAATTTTCGCACGTAAATAACATAACAGCTTCTACTTTTACATGTGCGGAGCATCACGAGATGGGAAATAGAAAAACATTTATATATTCATATAACACAATACTATAATAATCTAATATACAGGACGTTTATCTCGCTATGCGATTATCTCCGAAACTATTGTTCAGAAGAAAACGTAAGTTTAAACAAAGATATATCTCTATTAAAAAAAAAAAAGATTACTAGATTTATAGAGATCTCGTTTAGATCATTATAGTTTTGCCATTATAGTTTAGTAACTTTAACTAAAAATATAATATTTTTGAGACGAGCGCTAGTTTCCAAGATAATTAAATACACATTAATTGCAAAGATTAAAGTGAAGCTCTACGTAAATAATAAATATCGGTGTATTTGAAAAACGGTATATATACGCCTAATATGTAATAATATATACATAGTAACGTGATATATACATTTCTTTATGACTTAGATTTCACCCTTCGAATGCGAAGAGGCAACATATCACTTTGTGAAAAATTAGAAACGGCGTATGAAACGATATAGAAATACCCATGCGTCATGTTGCATCGCCAAATAATATAAATAAGTAACTTAACATTTCATTGCACATTATACGCAGGATGTATAAAATTTGCCACGTAAATACTTTTTATTCGTTTTCGCCCGTCTTCTCGTTGATCATATCACTGGTCGTCCTGTATATATTACAATATACGCAAAATATCTTTCGGTAAAGAGGAAATACAGGAAGTCAATGGCATCGATTGATTTTCTGTATTTTCTCTCGGGTTAATAATTCGTTCTTAGTGTCCTAGCTGAGCTCATTTAGGATTTTGCTTCGCGCTCTCCTCGAGCACGGAACTCTTAACAGCAGTCTTGTTAATTTTTTTCAGTTTGGAAGACTCGCTCGGCTTTCCGGCGACCCTGGCCCTATCGTGCGCCCCTTGAACGTTCTGCTTGTCGCAGGCATGCGGCACCTTCGGGGATACCTTTACGCCAGTCTCCTCCGCCGCACCGGACGATTCACCAACCTCGGGAAGAGGCTTGGACGTTCTCATAGACGAGATGAGTTTCAGTCTCTTCGCGCCGTGCCTCACCGTCGTTGTTTCCTCGGAGGAAACCCGCGTCTTCGTCGAACTGTTCGCCGCCTTTGGCTTCTTACTCGCGTTTGAACGCGGCTCGAGGTTGTCGCCGATCGCCGTCCCCGCGCCGTCGACCTTGGATCTGTTCGATCGATAGCGATCGATCGTCTTCAGAAACGGCTTCGCCACCACCTCGGACTTGATCGCGCAGATTATCGCGCTGTTCTCCACGTTGTTGGCACAATGGTTCTTCAAGGCGCGACGCGCGAGCGTCTGCCGGGGTTTCTTACCGCTCTTGATCCTCTTCACCGCCGTGTAAAAGGAGGCGCCGCGACGAAGGATGCACTTCTTCACCAGGTTGCCCTCGCTCCTTATGGCATTCCTCGCCCCCGTCACCGCGTCGTTTAATCTCGTTTCTAATTCCTTCAGGATGCCGCCGCTGCTCCGCGCAACGTTATCGCCTTCGTTATCCTGCGAATGAAAGGCACACAATTGTAGATCGTAGATTCGGAGATGCGTCTTACATAGTACAGAAATAGCCACGTACCACGGTAACAACACAAAGATAAACACATGTGAGAGAGAGAGATTGATTTTATTTCGATTATCGTTGTTATTACGACCGCAATCGTTTGCACGGTTATTTATTACATATAACACGATTATATTAATTATACAAATAATGACTTACCCCCTCGCGGCTAAACACACATCGAATATAATTGGGCACGTACCATACACTTTTAAAAAGACGAAGCGCATCTACATGTATAAAAACTTCAGAGAAAATTATAAAGTGAGCAAAAGTGTAGCGAATTGCCTAAACACAACTAAAGCCACCTTGCCGATAATTTAAATGCATATTATCAGAAAGGATTAATCATATTTATAGAAAATCGATATTTAGCGAGTGAAAATATTCGGCTGACGCATGCTAGAGTGCTGTGAAGTACATGTGAAGCACAGGATTCATCATCTACGTGTTTCGCTGGCGATCAAAGAAACTTGCGGACGATAATCTTCGACGCGGATTCAAGTCTCTTTGCGTTCCTACTGCACTTCATTGCCCATTTCGTTTGCTTGCAAACACGATGCACGATTCATGCCAAGCTATTCGTCAGGATCGATTGGTATCGGGATATCAAATAAAAGTAAGATAAATAAATGATCGCTAAAAAAACTGTAACATTTATTAATACAGCTGGATATGCAAGCTCGTGTGCGATACATCGTGAAGTTTCTATAAATGTATGCGTACGTAATACGAGCCGAACTTTGGAGCGATTTGTTCAAAGTTTGTTTGCCGAGATCGAGATTCGTTATTTTGACTTCTTGAATATCTACTCATGGGATATTAACGTTGCACATATATTACATCTTTCATATATAATGACGTCCAACATTGATAAATTTATATGTTTACATTATCATTTGATATAGATATATTGATAATGGAATTATGCCGGGAAACAACAGATATACTCCTAACAATTTATAATTTATGAAGTAAACTTTTATAAACTTCTATATATTGTTAAAATGAGTAACGTTTAAGTTTGAATTAACAAACTGCCATATCTCACTTCAACAACCCCATCGTCCAGAGATATAACGGTTTAACCACTTATATCTCTCCACGTCGTGCCCTTCGCTAAAGAAATAGATATAATTAATATACAAACATCTGTATAATATTAACGTTTTGTTTCACAACAATTCGCATCTTTTAAAAAGACACTGCGTAAATTAGATTATGTGATCGTAAGTGTACTTGCGTACATTGTTGGTGAAAAATATATGCATAAAAATTGATTATTTACAAACGATTATTAAATACAAATATCAAATACGACCATAGAAGCGTTAATATTTACGATTAATGAACACTTTACTGAGTTAGCCACAATATAAAATGAGTCAATAATACAAGATATTTGCACCATATATCTTATTCGTCTCATCTTTCTTTATCAATTAATATTAAAATTGTCATTTAAAGAAATTAGTGTATATTTTGTGTATAAATATTAAGCAAGTCATTTATATAATGAAAGTAAAAACGGTACATCATGTATATAATTCACAAATTATATACATATATAATTATATAAATATTAAATTTTATATTATCTTGTTCTGTGAAAGTAATGTATAATTAAGAATATATAATTGAGAGTCTGATGTATAAATTTATCCAAAGAAGTATATGGAATATTATTGTCTTGTCTAAATATATCAAGTCATATATGGAAGACCCATTAAGAAAAATTATGTCAAAGAGAGTTTACGTATAGCTTTCTTATATATAATATTTCGTATATAACAACATAATAAATACTGTAATATCATTATTGTCGTAAAGTATTTCAATTACATATTTTTATTTTAAAAAAACTAAATCGTTTCGATATAAATTCAATTTTATATAATTTGAGACATAACTCGCCAAATTTGATTTGTAAACATACAAAATCTCTCTCCCACTTTCCTAGTTATGCACAAATGAATTTATGTTGGATTAGGCACTAATGGGTTGCAGTGTTAATGCTAAACTAATATATAAAATTAGTCGCTGAACATAATAAATGATTATGATAATACACACTGCCTTATGTCAGCATTACAAATGTCACTCCCACTATTTACATCAAAATTTACCTTACGCACTGACTTGCTGGGCGGTGCAGAGATATTGCTCACGTATGTTAATTTCAAGTGAGATTTTACTCCCCTTACAGAGCGATATTGGCTATTTGGCAATCGGCTGTTGGGATTGTTCCCAGTGAGATCGAGAATGGAAGGACCTAATGCTGCGCCAACCTAATGTATTATCAATGATACGTATAATAGAAGTTTTAGCAACATTGTGTTTCTTAAATAGAAGGCGAAAGCAAAATATATTTACCGCCTCAAACACTGCCGGCGTATATTTCGGAGGAACGAACATGTGATTCATAGTTTTATTCACCCCATCGCGAATTCTAGCGGGTATCATATTCACCAAACGGCCAGAGTTGTAATTACACTCTAGAGTATAGCTGCGTATTAGACCAGTCATCTTATACACTGCCACGCGTCCCGAGCCTTCTCTGGACATACCGTCTCGTTTGTCTCTGTAAAAACATACATATTTAGCATCCCAATACAAAATTGGATATATGTATAACTTCTGATGGCAGTAGACTTTACTTACATAATATACATATTTCGTTCCGCAAAATTGCACGACGTGAAATGAAAGTTTGGATTGTTGATAGACATCACTTTGGGTAGCAGCATGCATGCGATAGTATCTTCTGGGTCAGTAAAGTGATTTCCATACATGAAAACGCCTTTTTTCGAGGCATGGCCGTGAAGATCGATATATAGATATAACCCAGAATTATCGGAGGATTTTGATGTCTCGTCTACACCGACGGCCGTACCAGTTAGTTTGTCATTCGTTCTGACTTCTGTGGCGGTATCATTTTTACCTTGTTTAGATAGATCCTCGCTTTCATCTGTACACGACAAAAGGCAAATTACTGGACTGGAAATTGCGAGATAAATTAATGAGGTTTTATTACTTATATAAAGTGAATATCAGTACCAATAGTTGCGCTGTCCAAATGCTCTAATGTCAACAAATGTTCCTTGTTAGTATCTAGAGCACACCTGTTCTTCTCATCTAATGACATAAATGTTACCTAAAAAAGTGATAGTATTAGAAGAATACTATCGCAGCTACACGTAACGTAAAATGTATTATTCTTTAGAGCTCCTCGTAATTTCATTCACAATATAAACAAATGTTATTAAGGGAAATTCCGTAGGTTTTTGTCATACTTGTTGCAACAGTCTTGTGGTTGTGTCACGTACAGCGTTTGCTATCGAAGCAGTCGAATTTATAATGCTTACATTGCTGTCCATAATTTCTAAATTTATATTCGATAGGTCAGTTAGTTCGCTCGGTAGTTGATAAGAATTGTGATAGTATCTATAAGAAAAGCATGTGAAACTTGACTGTGCATAATATGTATATTACGAAGCGTCAAGGTAATTAGAAATACAAGTGCTTACTGTATTAAGTTCTTTGCGGCATATATCGTAGGATGATCTACTTCAGAAGGATTTAGATAAACTCTATTCAAATTTATTCCCTTAGTGTCCATTCGATAATGGCCTTTGGCAACACCATCTGGGTTGAGCATCGGTATCAATTTGAACACATATAGGCGACGTAAATTTATAGCAATCTGATCTTCCCGACTTAGTAAAAAATTGAGGAAACCATTTAGAACGAAGCTAGAGGGTGTTTCACCTGGATGGACTCTGGCGCTAATAAAAATTACCTAAATACATAATATAGTCGTATATATAAATAGATTTCTCTCTTCAGAATTCATTCTTCGTTATAATATCGATACGATACCTTCTTGTCCCGAAATTTATAAGGCCTCTCCTCACTTTCCTCAGGGAACATATTATTCAGTCTATCTTCTCTCTCCGTTGATATGTTATGATAGGAGCTTATTGTTAATATATCTAATCTACGATCCTCCAGTGATTTTATTGCACATTCTCTGTGATAATAGATGTCATCCGCAGACATTACACTCCTCTTTCCCATTCTCGCATCGATCCTTCTCAAATAATTTTGCAAATCTGTATACGAGAATGGATAGGTAAAGGCAAAGTAAGTAACAGCTTTTGAATTTTCTGGAGTGTAATGGAGGAACGATAAAGCAAAGTCGTTCCCTCTCTGATCAAGCTGCAACGTTAAACAGTACGCTATATATCTGCCGGCACAAATTATCACATATAATCTCGCTACATTCTTAGATATGCATTTCTATAACTATCCAAGCTGCAATTACAGTGTACGTTGGCTTTTCGCGAATCCGCTCCCAGTGCAGGTGTCCCGGCACGATCTTAAAGACCGGACACATCCCTTGGCTAAACATCTTGGCTTGCTTGTTCAGATTGACTATGTTAAATCTGACCGAGACACTCGGCCGACTAGACTTGACACCGAAATAAAACCAGGTTCTATTGTTGTTTTGGAATTGCGTGCCGTGACAATCGTGCTTCGTCCACAGGTTGAACTCGTAATCCAACGTGTCTTTGGAATTTGAGCTATTGGTCGGTTTGCCTTCAATATCGTAAACATCTAAAAATAGTAAAACCCATTGGCATTGTATCGTTACATAAGAAGAACATTGGCGATCGTACAGCTCATTGCAATGTATCTAGATTCCTTCAAGGTGAAAAACCAGTCAATTTAATTACATAAAAACGATCCTCCAGTTCAATGACACTTACATCAACACACGTACACAAATATTGAAAATCAATCTAGGTCTGTAAGATTGTCCCAGCATCAAGGGAAGGTGATTGGCGTTACCTTTCTCAAAGGTCTCCGGGATCCTCACTGCTTCCACCTTGGCCAGATTAGCCGAGTCAAAGTTATTGAGAAACACGAAGCCACCGCAGGTAATGTTCTCGGCTGTGCTCGCCATGACGCGTCAGAGAGTTACGTCTACTGCAGAATCGAAGGACGCGCGGCAGACGACGAAGACGAATTGCCCGTTCATGTGGTGGTTGGTGGTGCGTTGCTGTATATACCGCCGCCTGTGGAGGCGCAGAGCTGCCGGACAATCGCTGCGCTTCCTCAGGCACGATCGCGCCCGTTCGTCGGCGACGGCATCGCGCTCATTCCCGCTGAGCGAATCGGCTCGATCCGAGGATCCGACGACTCCTTCGCGCGATCATATGATCTCTATTTACGACGCACATACATACACACACACACACACACACACACACACACACACACACACACACACACATAGGTGTTGCGCGCAAGAATCCGCAGCCCTCAATGCGGTAACGCAGCCGCGGTAGAAATGGCAGAAACAAGATCGTTCATCCCTTGGGCGACGTTGAACTGCGTTGAACGTAGAACGTAGTTTCCTCTTGTTCCTCAATGGATTTTCGACAATTTCGACCACCGAGTTTAACCTGTCGATTAACCTGTCACAAAGCGCACAAGAGTGAATGAATAGTCTTGGCTGGTCAGGTGCGGCTGTAGGTCGCTGAACTAATTGTGAGGCGAGGCAACGACACTCGTACTGGCTTATTACTCGTTATCGATCGTTTTGTTTTTTGCACAGATTAATTCGATCGGCGAGTGAATCCGTGGTTGGTCGGACGCGCAACAGTTGAAACGTTTGAACGGGAACTCCCGTGCGTGCGTACGAGAGATTTTTACGATATACGACACCTCACTGCATTCTAGGGTAATCGAGGCATTTTGATCTGTCACCTGCGAACGTCACCGGTGATGATATCAGTATTTTGTTCCGGAACGACGTCGTCCCCACGTCGACGGCCTACGTTTGTTTTGCGTCTCTCTCTCCCGAGAGTTGCCTGAAATTTCGAGAATGCAATTTAAATAAATCTGATTTCGTTCCTTTAATATAATTTTATCAATTTTAGAATACTTGAATTTTCGAAAGTAAAGCAAAATATATTTGTTGTCGGTGTGACTTTACCAACTGTAATCGTTCAGCATACAGTTTTTTGAATTCTTGGAACTTTGAAAAATTTTAGATAGCACTCTCTGTTCTGTTTTCTTAATTCTTAATTCTTCGATTTTTGTAAATTTTTATATTTTTGCATTGAAATTTTTCAAAATTAAAATTCCAGAAATTACGAGTCTTACAATTTTCATTAATGTGATATATGAAAATAGATGTGGAGGGATATTTACAAGTGTTTTGTATCATTAACGCACGTTTGATTAATTTATTGTATTTTGAAAAATTACATAATTTATACATTATTATATTATATATACATACGGAGATTTTTTGCTTATTAACAATAATTATATAAAATTTTCGACTTATATAGATATTAAATTGTCATTATCAAAATATAGGGCGGGCGATAGGGGCTAGTATCGCTCGCCCGTTGCGTAAGCAACCCCCAAGGGAAGGGGTGACGGATGAGTTGGTGACGCTCATCCGCCACGAATTAGGATTAGATCACCCAGAAGGGTGAGGTGTGGGGGGGCTCACGGAAGTAATCAGTGCGTTTCCCGGCCCCCCCCCCCCCCCTCATAGCACAGTGTTAGGGTCACTCGCGGGTGGTTTAGTCGGTAGGCTACGGGAAATGGCGGGACTACACTAAGTGGTCCCTGCTCCCGTAGAATCCGACACTCCCCTGTCCCGCCCCAGGAGCAGGGGGTCTTCCCTCCGTAAGGAGGGTCACTGGTTGAAACCCCGGAGGAAAGGAGGCGCTCCCCGATCAGAGGCGCTCCCTGATCAAGGGCATATGCCCTTGTGACTGGTTGCCTCTGCTGACTGGTTGCCTCCAGGACTCCGCGGGGATTCCAGTGATGGAAGATTACACCCGCGTAAAAAAAAAAAAAAAAAAAAAAGCGAGAGTTAGAAGTAACGAGAGTAAAACATACATCTTTCGAGCTTTCAATGGACGTGAACGATGTATGCGAATAAAAATAAAACTGTATTGTAACATTGTACTGTCTTTTGATTTTTTTAATTGCAATTAAAAAAAAAACATTCGATGTAAAAACCCATCAACGTTTAAGTGTACCCAAAAAGTGTAACATGATAAATTAATAATACAGTCTGTTTTAAAATCGTCTGAATTGCTTTTTAAATCTCTCGTAATGGTAATCGTCCGTCGCCTTCTCTCCATTGTCTTTCCGCTTTCCTCGGATATCCTCTTTGGTGGTGTATTTTTTCTTGTCGCCGGAGCCTTGCTGCGATTTCTGGAAATCTGAGTCTTCTATGTTGACTAAAATTATAATAAATATTTCGTTCAAATAAAGTTTATGTGTCTAACACGAAGAATTCAATTGTAGGGAAACAAAATGCATACGACGGTTGCGACTAGTTAATAAGTTCAAAATAATTTGGGAATGTCGTACGTATCATTTCATGTATATCTATGAAAAATAATAAAGTGAATAAGATCATCTCATACATCTGTTGTGCTGCACGAAATTTACAGCCATATTAGTAGGAACAAACTGCGAGGGTCCATCTTTCTTTCTGTGTCTCTCCCAAAGAAGTTTCAATTTTGCCTCTTCGGTAGCTTCGATGTTACGAATTTTAGCTCTGAAAATAAACTGGATTTTAAGGAAAATGTCTACCATAAAACTAATACGTTTTAAAATGTATAAATGAATTTGATGAAGTTAAATCGTTATTATACGTTGCTTCAAGTTCCGACATTGCAAAATCATCTTCATACTTGTGTCCAAATAACCCTTTTTAACTGTGTGTATGCACATTATAATAAATATACTCACTCTATGCCAAGATCAACCTCTGGAATACCAGAGAGCATCTGATTCGAAAGCATCTCCTCACTACGATTGGCTGAGCTCTGCCTCAAGTGTTCAGGTACGGCGCGCAACGCCGCTTCTTCGGGCGAGCAATACGATCCCTTTTCATTATTCCCACTATTTGCCGCATCATTATTATTTTTACTCTTGCGTTTTGACAATTCTTCTTCTATGTACTTGACCCTAGTAGGAATAATCATATGAGCTTGTGATATAAGACATATAAACCAGCAATGATTAATAATCTTAATAATATATTCATCACTGATTAAGCACTACCAATAAATATAATAGAAAGATACAAACGTTGTCGTACATTTCTTCATCTTCATCGCGTTTATTAGTCTCTGCGTTAAATTGTGTGCCAATGCCAGTTTCATATGCATCGTTTGGCTTGTGTTTTGTATTCTTCAATGCAGCCATGTTTACCATTCCTCCCGTTTTCATGTTGAAGGGATCCGACTAAATTAACATATAGATCATCTTTCATATTACATCATCCACCCTGTGTTTTAATTTTATTACACATGCATCAACGTATCCTGTTATACGTATCCTACCGTTATGACATCAGATGCACCGCTTTCTCCAAGAGCCAAACCGACGACGTCGACTCCAGCGGGTCTCTCGCGGAGCTTCTGAATGATCTTCATCTCCTCAACCTTCTCCCTGAAATAAGTCTCTTTCTAATCACGCTAATTCCCACGTTACTATTTAATTAAGATAGAGAATAAATACAATCCTTACCTGAGAGACACTTTTTCCTCCTCGCTGTCATTATCATCGGATAGAGCTTCGCGTTTTCTTAAAGGTTTCTTCTTCTTCTTCTTGAACTGGATGTTAGGCGCTTCATCATCGCCGCCGCCCATTTTTGATTAATTAATCAGTTAATTAAACTCTATCTTCTCTCGAGCAAAACCACAAGAGACAGGTTAGGTTAATCAGGTTAATGCAGGTTGACGCCGAGTCGCTGAGAGTCGCTGTCAATCGATTGATAAATCGATCCATCAATAGGGTTCGAGTCTCCGCTAAATCGGGTTCGAGTCTCCACTAAATCGAATTCAAGTCTCCGCTATAAATTGTAAGCAGAGAGAAACCTGAGAGCGGAATATAGATATAAGAATACAATCGTCTATTTGAATGTCGCAAATGTGTCGCGGATATCTATTCTAGAATATTAATACGCCTATTCGTTAGAACGCGAGAAATTTCAAATTATCCGCGCGGAAGATCAAGCACCTCCGCCATATTGATGACGTCACCTTCCATTTTTCCAGAATGCGCAAACGCGACGGCGGGCGGACACGGAGCGGATCGCTCACCGAACGAGTGGCGCGTCGCAAGTTATTTAATTGGTAAGAGTAAGCTTTATTTTGTCTTGCATGCATTATTTAACGCAGCGTCTATCGCGTAGGATAGATTCAGCGTTCGGGTATTAACGATTTGCAAATATACGCATACGGTACTTATTCGGTCGAAAGCGCGTCGCGCTGGCAATCGCGAAAGTGACGATCGCGTCGTATTTTCCAATGTCGCGAATATCGATCGCGAATATTTGTCAAAAATATTAGTACGCCTATTCGCTAGAATGCAAAAAAACGATCGTGATCATAAGCGAGCGTAATAGTATTCGGTTTTCGAAATTCGGAAAATTCGTGATCGCGAAGTTGTGAGAGCGGGGTGAGTAGCGACGCCATGGCACCCTTGGGCCTTGGCTCGGTTTGGCGCGAGAAGTTTCGCGCGCGGGGGATGACGGGTCTCCGCCATATTGATGACGTCAGACGTTCTCCTTCATTTCCAGATCGCAACGGACGCGGAAAGGACCGGCTCCGGAACGAGTGGCGTCGCGGGAGTTGTTTGATTGGTAAGAGTAAGCATTATTAATCCTGCATGAATTATTTAACGCAGCGTCTATCGCGTATAGTATCGATTCAGCGCTCGGGTGTAACGTGTAACGATATTTCTCAAAAATAAGTATTTCGCGGTACTTGATGTTTGGTCGCAGGCGCGTCGCGCGGACAATCGCGGGCGATCGTATTTTCCATCTGTCGCGAATATCGCGGATATTTACCAAGAGCATTAATACGCTTATTCGTTAGAATGTAAATAGTGGCAATCACTAAAAGGCGAGCATGCAGTATTTGCTCAAAGTACAGAAATTGTACAATCGCGAAGTTAAAAGAGCGGGATGCGTAGTGACGCCGCGGCGAGATTTTCGGTGCGAGAAGTTGATCGCGCGGGAGACGAAGCGCCTCCGTCATGTTGCCCATGTTAATTACGCTACTCTTTCATTTCCAGATCGCGACGGGCACGAGACAGATCGGCTGCGGAACGAGTGGCGTCGCGAGAGTTGTTTAATTGGTAAGTGTCACCTTTATTAATCTATGCATGCATTATTTACTGCAGTATTTATCGAATAGTATCGATTCAGCGCTCGGGTGTAAGACGGATAATCGCCAAAGTGACATTGCGGCGTTTTATTAACAGGAAAATTAATATAAACAATGATAATTATTTTTAAAAAATTCCTTTGTTCTGCAACGAATAATTTATATGATCTTACATCACATTATTTTATTTTATTTGTTATAAAGCCAGTTTGTCCATTGATTACATGGATAGACTATAAAATATTGTGTATAAATTGGCGTTTTATAGAAGTAAAAATTAGAATAATATTGGATCTTATATATATAATAAATCAGATGCAATATTATATATCAGATGAATATACAGCATTAATAAAATATATATTCCTTGTTTTTATAAGAGAGATAATGCTTCTATTTATACACACATTCAAAAAGTATTTATAAATATAAAGGAAACACACGCCTAACTCATTTAATACCTATCTTTTTCTCTATAAGAGAATAGTCTTTATTGTTATTTTACATATATAAATATATTGTACTAATTCTTTTTGTAAAAAAGAAATCTGTAGAAAAGCTTCATATTTTTAAAATGTCAATATTTTATTTTCAATGCAACTTTCTTACTTATTCTTTTTTCATTTATTTCAGCAACTTTAATGTAACCAAGAATCAATTATTTCCATAATCCTTTTTTTATATCTATATAATTATTTATCTTTATTAATTGTAAGATATAACTCTAAATATAAATATTTTTTTCTATTGTCTGAGATCTATTGTCTATGAAAGAAAAACTTTACTCTTTGATATACTTTTAAGTTAAGATTCAATATATTATTTTTATTAATTATTTTGAGCTCCGTTTTAATTTGTGAACCTTATATTTGTACGTTAATTACAAATAACCTAATTAAACCTTATATATTTATGTTACAGAACCATCATAGCTGATAATACGTAGCTGACATTTTCACACTCCACTATCAATCGGTGAGTAACAAAAACGTTATTTATCACCAAAATAAAACGACCAATTTTATGCAAGTAAGCAATAATGCTCACCACAAAGTTATTACAACAGCACCCGATATTTTTCCTAGGTCTCCTTAGCCTCCTCACGGGTTCTCCCATCTGAACCCTTTTTTACTCGTATCTCACAACAGAAAAGATATGTACAAGATTAATCTGTAACATAAAAAAATATTTAAATAAAAATAATTATCTAAATCTAAGTCTAAAATAAATATAGATTCCTTGTTTTTATAAGAAAGGTATAATGCTTCTATTTTATATACATATATTCAAAAGATGTTTATAGACACACATATTGCTTGCTTGCATCAAATTGTGAAATATTTAATTTTGAGCGCATATTTGGAGAACAGATTAAAAGAAACACATACCTAAAATAAAAATAAAAGAATAACTTTTGCATGCAAGTATCATTTTATTCATAATTTCAACTAATGTACGAACTACGAATAATATCTTAATAAAAATGCTTCTTTATTTAGATATCAACTTGCATAAAATTTGATAAGAAATAAAATCTAATCCTTACATAATTTAAACTATTATAAATTTTAATTATTTAGAAATATTTTATATAAAGGGTGTCCATTTTAATCGATCACCCTCAAAAACTTTTTTATTTGTAATTTAAGAAAGAAATGCTTCGGACGAAAGTTGTTTGGTTTGAAGGGAACATGATTCTTACGTAAGTTATGTTGTAGATGTCATCGTTTTCAAGAAATTTTAAAGGCGACTAATTTCTTAAATAAAACTTGATTTTTTCCTTGAGATAAAAGTTATAGATCTCGTCGAGACGTTTTCAAAACACTATAATAAAGCTCTCTTTCGTTAAAGATTTTCTGAGATATTTTAAATTTTGTCAGGATGTTTTTTAATATAAAATATGAAATATCTCGTAAAGTATTCACTTTTTGATTACTTTACCTGGATACTTTTGTACATAAAAATATGACAAAATTTAAAAATATCTCAGGAAGTTCTTAACGAAAAAGAATTTTATTATAGTGTTTTAAAAACGTCTCGACGAGATCTATAACTATTATTTAAAAGAAAAAATTAAGTTTCATTTAAAAAATTAATCTCCTTTAAAATTTCTTGAAGATAACATGTATGGCACGACTCACATTGGAATTATATATGACTCCCTTCAAACAACTTTCGTCTAAAGCATTTCTTTCTAGAATCACAAATAAAAAAGTTTTTGAGAGCAATCGATTAAAATAGGACACCCTGTATATTTGTTAATATTAATCATGTCGTAAATAATTTATTAAATATTAAAAAAATCTCAAAATATAATCTAACAAATATTTTATTTATTAGACAACGTATTAAACATTCAATACACTATTACATTATACAGTGATCTGAAAACGATATACTACGCAAATAAATAATTATTTTCATCAGATAACAATTAATAAAATAGATTATGAAATGCTCACCTCGCGATCTGTTACATCTGGCCGCTTCTTCGGCTTCGACTCTTTTCTTCTTTTCGCATTGCTATTTCTTCATGGCAGTCACATCTGTTTCTTAAAACAAAGAAACTTTGATTACAATTAAACGTGATTACAAGTAATCACAAAAATGTAACAATCGTGCAGCTTTGCCATACCTTGCACGATACTCTCGAAATTAATCACACGCGACGCGTACTTCATCCGCTTTCAACTGTAGCATTATTCTCGCATATTTTTATTCTCGCGTATACTTACTACGCGTATCCCTATCTATCTTAAAGTAGAGTACCGACCTAAACGTACGCGTAATCTTATCTTTTACAGGCAATTCCGCTTTTACCGAACAACAGGGCAACTAAACACAATCGCCGCTGTAGTTTTCGGGAGTGGCGTATTAATTATCGCGCGAACATTGTTATTCGCGTTTGTGGTGCCGGTGGAGTTGTGTCGGGCATCGAGGGAGCTGATAATCCAAGAGGTCAACCTGAGAGGAGGATGAGCCCTGGGAGAGACATCAGGCGCTAGCGAAACAACATTGTGGTAAATATTACTTTTTATTTTGTATAAAAGTAATTTTAATTTTTGCTTATACTTGAGTCGTTTTATTTCATCATGATTTTGAAATAATAATTATAACAAAATAAGTAATTTGAAATTTTATAAGAATTTATTTTTGTAAAGATATTTTTCTGAAAATGTATAATTATTTAAATAAAAGTGTAATTAAATGATGAATAAGAAGTTTGATGCGTAAGAATTATTTAATATCAAATCACTTATTTATATGTTACAGAAGATAACGACGTGGAAAGTGTCGCATCGAGGGAGCTGACAACCCGAGAGGACAGCCTGAGAGGAGGAGGAGGCCTGAGAGAGGCATCGGGCGCCAGCGGAACAACTTTGCGGTAAATATTATTTATTTGTGTAAAAGCAACTTTTTTCCTGTTTATTCTTGAATCGCTTTATTTCACAATAATTTAGAAATAATAATTAGAAAGAAAGTGGTAATTTGAAGTTTTATAAAAGCTCATTATTGTAAAGATTATTTTAGGAAAATAATTATTTAAATAAATGTCTAATTGAATGATAAATAAAAGGTTTGATACCATAGGAATTATGTTTTAAAACATTGAGTTTTTTAAACACCATTTTAATATAAATTTTATATTTATATGTTACAGAATCAACGTAGCTACGTGGCAGATATAATTCCGCTATTGCGCATCGGTGTCGGTGAGTGATGAATTAATATATTTATTGAGGTAACGGATGTATGGTAACTTATTAAATATACATATTATATATCTGGATAAACGTATGAAATTTGTCAACAATATAAAGATCTTACACATAAGTACACAGCATTCTATACATCCGTTGCCTTAAAATGGGTCAGTTACAACAGATTAGGATAAGTTTAATTCTGGACGCTTCTTTATTATTATATTTATTGTGCATTTATTAATTAATTTAGTTTGCATACGAGAATGTACTCGTATAAAAATTATACAACTAATATATTATACCAAAACCAAATATATTTCCTTCGACAACAAAAAAGTAATATTTTTTATTGTTTAAATGTTAACCAAAAAAAGACAATTTTTCGGTTGACTTATATATAGTTACGTAAACACATCACTGGAAAATTATTTCAAGGAATAATCTTCTATGTATCATAGAATTGCAAAAAATTATCACATATGACAATTGTCTAATCGTACACTCTTAATAGTATTTATTTGTAAGATCAGTTCTCATTAACTTCTTTTATAATCGTAGTTACGTACGTTTGCAATATGCGGATGATATTACAAGAAAGCTCTAAACTGAGGCTGTTTTAGCTGAAAATAAAAACATAAAACAATAACTGAGAGAAAAAACCGATAATTTTGAAAGAGAACAAAATAAATGTATTAAAATTAATAAACAAAATATAGTTCCTGTGATCATCCTCTAAATAAAGTAATTTCTAAGTGTTACAAGTTTTAATAAGCAGCACCATTGAATGTGTTTAATTATGCCATGTTACACTGAGAAAAAGGATTTGCTGTATTAGCAAATATTTGTCATTATAGTGACAACAAACATTTTTATTTGCTGCGGGTAGCGAACTTTTTGCTATTGCAACAAAAGGTTGCTACCCGCAGCAAATCAAAATGTTTGTTGTCACTAATTTCTCTCAGTGTATATGAATAGAGTCACATGTTTGATAGGAATATATATATATATGCAATTAATATTGCAATAACGCGTACATATGCGTAAATTATTGATTACAAACTAGTTATAAATGCATCAGTGGTACAGCAATATTATTTGAATGTATGCAATATATTGGATAGTAGAAAAATCGAATAGATGCTGAAATAACTTTTCAAATAATCATAAATTTCATATTAGAGATATAAATATGTAATTTTTCTATTATATCTTTTTATACCGTAATTTTACACATCTAATTATACGTGTGGTATTAATAGAACTGATTCTTATAACATATAAAGCACATATGATATCAATATAACTGTTAGTCTTTCGGAATAGCATATCATTAAATGGATAGTTAAATTGTCTTGCATATAATCTAAAAATTAGTCAATAGAAGTTTAGTAACTAAAACTATATTAATATATTATACAATATATATATATATATATATATATATATATATATAAAGGTTTAACAATTAAAATCTTTTTAATTTACTGCTTTTATTTAAGTTTAAATGGTATTTATATCTCATGTGATCAACAAATAGAAAGTATAAAATATTTGTATAGTTTTATATGTGCAAAATAAAAGAATATATTAATAATAAAAAGTAATTGAAGTAAACAATATTGTAATTATAATATCGAAAAATGTTTATATAAAAAATGTAACAAATACTCAATATTTTTAATAATTTGGCAGTATCTGTAACAAATACTGTATTACTCCTATTATTCCTTTTTTCATCTATTCCTTTCCTACATATTTGTCCAGAGTTAAACTTTATATAAGTTAGTGCAAAAGAGCGATATATATTGTGTGTATATATATATATATATCTCTATGGTTCGGTTATCGGTAGATGTCAGTACCATTTCGGAGACGTAGTGATACATATCGGGACATTTGTCACATATTAGGTCCGACCGGTTTAGTAAAAATATAGCATAAATATGGAAGCATGAACTTAATTTAGAAATATCAACAACGTAACGACACATATGGGGTCCAATTTCTTCGCTGTAATGACAAAAATCGAGATCAGCCAATTGAACTATTACTATTATTAAATATTACCAAGATTTATGCGTCTCATGAGCATATCTTTCTTATTATATAAATTGAAGAGTTCATTACCTATTCGTAGACTACTTAAAAATTTGAAGATAACATTTTAAAATGTTGTCTTCGCAAATTTTGATCTAACCTATGAATAGATAATGAATAGTTTAATTTATATAATGACAACGATATGCTCATGAAACGCATAAATCATGGCAACATTTAATAATAGTAATAATTTAATTGGCCGTTCCTGATTTTTGTCATTATATCGAAGAAATTGGACCCCACATGTGACGTCGTTGATGGAAATTTCTGAATTAATTTCTTACTTCGTATTTATGACGTAATTCTGATATATTACTTAAGAAATAGTATTCGTATTACACAAATATCGAGATTAAAATAACACACAGTTTTATATGTTTATTATTTCGTTATTATTTGTGAATCTTAGCATGCTCTTTCAAGCATAGATTAATCGTCTTTTAAAATGTTGTTTTCGACAATATTTTCGACAATATTAGCCTACTCGAGAAGCTAATGAACGCTTTAATTTATATAATAAAAATGGTATACCCAGAAAAAGCATGAATTTTGTTGAAAATTATCTAAAAGTAATAGTTAAACTGGCCGGTCCTGCTTTTTGTCATTACGTCGAAGGAGTCGGACTCTGTATGTATATAACGTTACGCCATAAAAATTTTTTTGCTTTTTTATTTTGCTGTACGTTTGCATATACTTTTAGATATTGTATTTGTATTATACACAGATTAAATTTAAAGTAACACAATGTACTTACTTTATTATATTTATAAATCCTAGCTTCCAAGCGTAGACAATCTTTTAAAACGCTTTCTTTGTTAATATTTATAAACAAATGTTATAAATATTTATAAATATTAGCAAAGAAAACGTTTTAAAAGATTGTCTTACACGATTGATGATGATAATCGTAAATTGGAAGCTAGGACTATTAATAAAATAAATTGTGTACACAAACAATGTGTTACTTTAACTTCAATCTGTGAATAATACAAATATTTAATACATAAAAGTCTATGCAAACGTAGAGGATATATAAAGAAGAAAAAAGTTTTCATCAACAAAGTAAAGTCACATTTGTGTTTGACTCCTTCAATGTAACGACAAAAAGCTGGACCTGCCAGGTAAACTATTATACATTTCAATTTATTTTTAACAAAATTTTTGCTTTTTCTGGGCATACCAATTGTATTATATAAATTAATGCGTTTAACAGTTCCTCATAGACTAATTAAATATTACTGAAGACATAACGTTATACACAATCATCTATGCTTAGGAGCTAGGATTCATATATATAATGAAATAGTAAACATATAAAATTGTATTATTTTAATCTCAATATTTGCGTAATACGAATACTATTTCTAAAATAATATGTCAGAAATACATCATAAATACGAAACAAGAAATTAATTCAGAAATTTCCATCAATAACGTAACGTCACATACGGGGTCCTATTTCTTCAATGTAATGACAAAAATCAGGACCGGGCAATTGAATTATTGCTTTATTAAATTTGACCGAGTTTTAAGCCCCTTGCACAATGCCAGGAAATAGGCAATAGGAACAGGAAATAACCAAAAAATCGTTAATTACAACCTAAAAAATTTGAATGCTATGATTGGTTGGCAACCGGCAATAGGCACAGAATTTTCAACGTGTCGGAAACTCGGTGTCTCTATTGCCTGTGTCACTGTTTATTCTGCATTTATACATGATTTCTGATTTCTATTCCCTGTTCCTATTGCCTGTTGCCTGCAGGCATTGTGCAAGGGGCTTTATAGGTACGTCTCATGAACATGTCGCTCTCATTGTCAAAATTGGAGCGTTTATCATCTGTTCGTAGGCTAGCTAAAAATTTGGCAGAGTCAACATTTTTCGTGCAAATTTTTAAAATCTTTTCTTCATATTTTCAACAAGCCTACGAACAGATAATAAACTCTTTAATTTATATAATGAGAACGATATGCTCACGAAACTCATAAATCTTGGTAAGATTTAATAATAGTAATAGTTTAATTGGCCGGTCCTGATTTTTGTCATTACATCGAAGAAATTGGACCCTATATGTGACGTTACGTCGTTGATGAAAATTTCTGAATTAATTTCTTGCTTCTATATGTATGATGTATTCTGACATATATTTTTAGACATAGTATTTATAGTTATTAGATATGGAGATTAAAATAACACAATGCTCATATATACATTGTTTTAATATATTTACGAATCCTTGCTTCCAAGCATAGATAATCATTTGAAACGTTGTCTTCGATATTATTTAATTAGCCTAAAAGGAGCTGATAAATGCTTTAATTAACAAACATATATTTGTGAATCCTAGCTTCTGCAAAGGTATATAGCATATGTAAAAGAAGAAAAACGTTTTTATCAATCACATAATGTCAAATATGGGGTCCGATTTCTTTGATGTAACGACAAAAAACAGATCCGGCAGATTAAACTATTATGTTTAGATAATTTTTAATAAAATTTATAAGTTTCATTGGCATATCATTTTTATTATGTAAATTAAAGCATTTATCAGCTCTTCGTAGGCTAATTAAATATTATCGAAGACAACGTTTCAAATGATTATCTATGCTTGGAAGCAAGGATTCATAAATATATTAAAACAATAAATATATGAGCATTGTGTTATTTTAATCTCCATATCTAATGACTTCAAATACTATGTCTAAAAATATATGTCAGAAATACATCTAAATACGAAACAAGAAATTAATTCAGAATTTTCCATCAATAACGTAACGTCAAATACGGGGTCTAATTTCTTCAATGTAATGACAAAAATCGGGACCGGCCAATTTAATTATTGCTTTTATTAAATTTGACCGAGATTTCACCTACCCCGTATGTGACGTTACGTTATTGATGGAAATTTCTGAATTAATTTCTTGTTTCGTATTTATGATGTATTTCTGACATATTATTTTAGAAATAGTATTCTTATTACGCAAATATTGAGATTAAAATAATACAATTTTATATATTCACTATTTCATTATATATATGAATCCTAGCTCCTAAGCATAGATGATTGTGTATAACGTTATGTCTTCAGTAATATTTAATTAGTCTATGAGGAACTGTTAAACGCATTAATTTATATAATACAATTGGTATGCCCAGAAAAAGCAAAAATTTTGTTAAAAATAAATTGAAATGTATAATAGTTTACCTGGCAGGTCCAGCTTTTTGTCGTTACATTGAAGGAGTCAAACACAAATGTGACTTTACTTTGCTGATGAAAACTTTTTTCTTCTTTATATATGCTTTACGTTTGCATATACTTTTATGTATTAAATATTTGTATTATTCACAGATTGAAGTTAAAGTAACACATTGTTTGTGTACACAATTTATTTTATTAATAGTCCTAGCTTCCGATTTACGATTATCATCATCAATCGTATAAGACAATCTTTTAAAACGTTTTCTTTGCTAATATTTATAAATATTTATAACATTTGTTTATAAATATTAACAAAGAAAGCGTTTTAAAAGATTGTCTACGCTTGGAAGCTAGGATTTATAAATATAATAAAGTAAGTACATTGTGTTACTTTAAATTTAATCTGTGTATAATACAAATACAATATCTAAAAGTATATGCAAACGTACAGCATAAATAAAAAAGCAAAAAAATTTTCATGACGTAACGTTATATACATACAGAGTCCGACTCCTTCGACGTAATGACAAAAAGCAGGACCGGCCAGTTTAACTATTACTTTTAGATAATTTTCAACAAAATTCATGCTTTTTCTGGGTATACCATTTTTATTATATAAATTAAAGCGTTCATTAGCTTCTCGTAGGCTAATTAAATATTGTCGAAAACAACATTTTAAAAGACGATTAATCTATGCTTGAAAGCTAAGATTCACAAATAATAACAAAATAATAAACATATAAAACTGTGTGTTATTTTAATCTCGATATTTGTGTAATACGAATACTATTTCTTAAGTAATATATCAAAATTACATCATAAATACGAAGCAAGAAATTAATTCAGAAATTTCCATCAACGACGTCACATGTGGGGTCCAATTTCTTCGATATAATGACAAAAATCAGGAACGGCCAATTAAATTATTACTATTATTAAATGTTGCCATGATTTATGCGTTTCATGAGCATATCGTTGTCATTATATAAATTAAACTATTCATTATCTGGTTCATAGGTTAGATAAAAATTTGCGAAGACAACATTTTTCGTACGAACTTTTAAAATGTTATCTTCAAATTTTTAAGTAGTCTACGAATAGGTAATGAACTCTTCAATGTATATAATGAGAAAGATATGCTCATGAAACGCATAAATCTTGGTAATATTTAATAATAGTAATAGTTCAATTGGCTGATCTCGATTTTTGTCATTACAGCGAAGAAATTGGACCCCATATGTGTCGTTACGTTGTTGATATTTCTAAATTAAGTTCATGCTTCCATATTTATGCTATATTTTTACTTTTTCTTTAAAAATAATGTTTGTATTATGTATAAATTGCGATTAAAGAAGTAACAATATATTTATTAATGATATAGCTACATTTTTTATTTATATAGTATCTAATTATAAATATAATCCAATATTAACTGTCCTCATGTTAATTGTATGAAAACAAGAATAGATCATTATTAATCTGAGACAGAGATTAGTCTATTGAGAAATGTACAAATTAACAGAAATTGTATGATTTAATGCAATGGATCAAATTATATAGAGAGGACCCTTTTTCTTACAAAGCATATATTTAAAATACTGGTACCGGTCCTCCTAATGTGTAATATATAAAAAGAAAATTGGTTCTGGTTTTATACATTACATATCTTTAAACAAATTGGTACCGGTCTCGGCAAATATAAAAAATACCGGGTCGGACCCAATATGTGACAAATGTCCCGATATGTATCACTACGTTTCCGAAATGGTACTGACATCTACCGAACCATAAAGATATATATATATAATATATATATCGCATAATATATTTCATTAAATTTATTGATCTAGCTTTTTCATAAAGGTACATGCTTACATTAACTATTATTACTTATTTTAACGCATTGACTTTAGCCTAAACTGTTGTAGTTTATTCATATACATATAGTGATTGATAACTGGATTTTATACCAGTTAAAGTAGTAATGTAATTGGCGTGAGATCCAATATATATGTTGTTATAAAATAGAAGATTTTTTTAGTAATAATTTTTGAGTCAATCAGTTCACATCACTTAAAATAATTGTAAAATAATATATTATACGAAAAATAATTTTAATAATTTACAAACTATATGATATTTTATCAATTCTAATTGTGTAGGGAAATTTATTACCCTTTCCGGATCTTACGTCATTTATCTAAATTTCTCATCTCTGCATGCTTTTGAGATGAGATTCAGCAACGAATCGTTCGAATCGATGAAAATCTCTGTTGAATGGCGCGTCTAGCAATTTTCATTCATTTATTTTTAAATTAAAATTTATTGTTCTTATTATACAGTTTATATATTTAAAAGTTTAATATACATATATTTTATAATCGCGATCGAATTAAAACATTGTGGACGTAAAAACTTTTTCAAATTTAAATTTGTTTCCAATCAGATATTTATTTTAATTACCGGATATATATTTATAAATGCGAAATTAATTCATGTGCTAATGAAATTATTATTGTTGTTGTTAATTGTTAATTTCGTATTTAATTGATTTAATTATTGTGATGGCCTCTTCGCGGCGCGTTCGTGTTTCGCGCATCGTACAAAAGCGTAAAACCTTACGCTTAGTGCCGGCGATGATTAGCCGGCAGCAGAAGGAGTATTCCTCCTTGCGATATCTGACTGTATGAAGTCAGAATACGGCCAAGTGCTACAAAAGGTGAGCACTCTGGCCAGAAGAAAGAAGACGAAGAGGATCAAGGTAGGTTGGTGTATAACACCAATCAATTTGTAAAAGGTACATGGTAATGGTAAGGTTTTCTTGTATACGTGCGGTTGCGCGTAATCAGAGACGGAAAAATGCCGTCTAGAACTAAATCTGACTTAAATCCGAATTAATTTCGCGTAAATTAAAAATTAAACTCCCCATAAAAACTCCTAAACGGTTCTGATTTAAAACGATATTCGCGCGCACTTTTCTAATTTTCGATAATCGCGATCGTGATTATAGGAATACTAGATAAAGACACGGGTAGGTAGGAATATTATTCATGTAGGTAGGTAGAAATACTGGTAAAAACTAGATAAAAATCGGGTAGGTAAGGATATGGATAGGTAAGGATGCGGGAGGGATGATTTGACGACAAAAAGAAATTAATGTATTTTATAATTTTAAGAAATTTAAATTTATTTCTATAAAAGTGCAATAATATAAACTTAAGAATTATGTACAAAGCATTACATTTTATTGTATATAAAATTGTATAAAATGTAATTGTATACAAATTGTAAGTCTAATTTGTGTAATCTGGGTTACACGAAATGGAAACGCGTATATAACACAAATTTTTCTAAATTAAAACGTTATTAAATATATATTTTTAAAATTTTTATTTTATTCTTCTTTAATAGCGAAATTATCGCCAATTTTTTATAATGTACAATAAGAATTTTTTATCTAAATAAAAATACAAAGATTTGATTGAAAGATGCTAAGCTAGTGATCGAATATTAACTTTCTACTCGTGAAATTTGACATCTGCGTTTTACTGAGTCGCGAATGTATTCGAGAAAATAGTTCCGATTTAGGAGTTATATCCTCAAGAGCATTATATCGTCAGCTACGAGTCAAAAGTCGCGAAATTGCTTGTTCCTAAATTTCTTTCCGCGGTAAATATTTGTGAAAGGCTATGTGAACACCGTGTTTTTTCCACGTTCGTGATCGCGATTGCTGCCTCGGCGATGGGCCTTATCGCTGTCCCTCACGTCAGATGATTGTGATGAGTAATTTCTCGTCGGTTTTCGTGAGATCTGTCCGCGACGTCTAATTCGGCGTCTAGTTGAAAGTTGGGAGCTACCGTTGCAGGAACGAAATTAATCCCAGGTTTTCTTAGCAGTTTCCGGAACCAGTGGTTTTGGCAGTAAGTCCATAACGATTACCACATGTTTCATATATAACCGCCGAATTAATTATTATATTCTTAGAGAAGATTTTATTTTTCTCATTAAATATGTTCTCTCATTAATAGTAATACTAATATTATTTTTCTATTAATGAAACTTGTTAATAGTAAAATGTGCGTGGATACAACGATAAATTTATAGTATTTATAATTTAAGAAAATGAATTCAAATCAAGAAACAGTTTGCATGCTCTTGTCGATATATTCGAATCATGCTTAAGAATACATACATACATACATATATATATTGAAACAGGGGCGCGGCTCCTCAAAACTTCTTCTACATTGGTTATCCGTGTTTCACGTCTTCTAACATTAAATTAGACTTTGCTTGCTTCTGTATTAATTCTTTCAGGTATTCTACAATGCAACGAATAATATATTGTATATACTATACCTAAGTAATAAA